>NC_043006.1:53151722-53196722 GCF_006345805.1 Octopus sinensis | reverse complement strand
ACATGGGTACTGATGTTCACAGGGTACTCCTGTTTGCATCTGAACTAAAGATTATGATGAAACCAAAGAATTCCTCTTCCAATCAATACCGTTGGTGGTACCTCATTGTCAAGCAGCAATGAAAAGGTGATGGAAAAGGAGCAGGAGTTTCATACTACTGGAGACAGAGAGAAAGATGAAAATCATTAAAAAACACCCCCACACAAAAAAGAGCATGCCTCAACCATTTTGTCAGAATTTTCAAATCACAGTTTTTCACATAAGAGCAAAGAACTGTCAGAACTACTGAATGAATTGAATGAAGAAGAAGGGAGTACTAAGGTATTGATTTAAGAAGAGATGTTTCCTAATTTTGTTTAAAAACCATGTTAGTAATCTGTGATCAGCTCATGCACAACTGTTTAGAAGACATGGGAGATTTATTGCCCGATCCAACATCAAAGATGCCCATGGGCACCTTTGAGTATGAAAACTAGAAGACTGGCTTCTAACAAGGTATTTTGCTGTTTGTCTCCCTGATATGCACTTTAAACAATCAATTGGATTACAATTGTTCACACAAGGGCTTAAAACAAATAGTAAATGTCTTTGCAAGGTATTTAAATTAATAATGTCTTTTTCAAGACATGTACAGTGCCAGTCACCACTAACTTCTGTATCTCTTTTTGTATGGTTGACTTTCCATGTATCTGGGTCAAATACTTTTCTGATCCCTTTTTTACCATTCCAAGTGCACCAACTATCACTGGTATTGTACAGGCATTAAGATGCTACATTTTTTCAATTTCAGTTATTAGATATTTATTTACTGAGTTTTTGAAACTCATTCCACGAGCCATTTTGATCAGATGATACACTCATGTTGATTAACAGGCATGTTGTCTTTTTATAGTCCTTGGGAGTTTTATTTGCTTAATTTTCTATGTTATTTTTTGTTTACACGCTTTTAAAACCCATTTGTATTGTCCTGTTTTTGTCTCTTCATGAAGCTTTAAGTAAGCCCTTGAGGCCAATAAAAGAATTTATAATTACTATTAAAGTATTGAGCTGAGAGAATTGTTACTGCATGGGACAAAATGCTTTGCAGTATTTCATTTGACTTTATGTTCTGAGTTCAAATCCTGCTGGGGTCGATGTTACTTTTCATCTGTCTGGGGTTGATGAAATAAGTACCAGTCGAAAACTGCGGTCAATGTCATTGACTTACCCTATCTCCTGAAATTGCTGGCCTTGTACCAAAATCTAGAATTATTATTATTATTATTATCATTATTATTATTGTTATTATTATTATTATTGGAAGAACAGTGCATGCCATCAAATTGACACTGGGGTAAATATATGAAACCCAGTATACCCATCATGACTACCTGTCTGATAAGGGTACACCAGGCACATACATGCATCACAAACATATGTGCGTGACATAGTGATCTTATATCAAGGTAAACAGTGCATGACCTTGCAGGTGGGGCCCAGTTAGAATTTTCTTTAGGTTGAGTAGTCCATCTCACTCAAAAGGTCCTTGAATAAGGGTTGTTTAAGGATGTTGAATAAAACACCCATGTTTCCAAAGGTGAATTATCCAAACCCCAAAGAATTCCTCTCAACACATGGCTATGATGCTCTCCCACTACTTATGCTTGTGATCAGAGATGTACATGTTGTCAGCCACTAAGGGACATGCTCAACTGGTTAAGGTCAAGCAACTGGCAAGCAAATATGTGGTATTGAGCAGAATATTTGCTGTAGTCCATCTTTTATACCAAGACAAAACAATGTATATGATAACACTATTATTTTTAATATTAATATTATTATTAATTTCCTTATTATTATTATTATTATTATTGTTATTATTTATTGTTTATGATAATCAATAAACTTGTAACACACCAGTAGAATGCGGGTGATCTGATGGAGGACGTATGTCAATTAAGTAACTGCACTCCGCTCCACTTTTCTCCCTAATTCCCCTACTTAGCAGGGTTCATTTGCATACAACCATCCTCCTCCTACAGGAACAAGTAGTTGGGTGTGCCAACCATTTTCAACCTAATCCCATTTTAGATTCCTTAGAAGTTGTCACTATTTCTTTTACTGCAGTCCCCTCTTCCTCCACCACCACCATCACATCACCTCATTCAACACCCTCCCCCACTAACTATTCTCAGTAAGTTTAGCGATAGCAGACATTGAGCTGTACTCTTATAGCTTTCTCACCAATTACATAATCTAGTTGGTGTGTGTGTATGTGTGTGTATGTGCATGCATTTATGACTGTGTGTATGTAAAAAAAAAAAATGAACCAGAATGTTTTCTTTGGCATCACCTCATGGACTTATGATAAGTGGGAGCATGACAAATGAATAAATGATATGAGCAGAATGTGTCCCGGTTGTTTATATAAGTGGTCTTGAAGCATATCATAATTTAGGGTTAGGTTCTAGTTGGTAGAAAGAGACTATACAATGAGTTTTTCCTTTCGTTTTTATTTGTGATGATATTTTTTGTAACATGCATAGATGCAGTAAACCATAAGTGATGATTTCTTGTCTAGAATTTATGGTTGGATGCCAAAGTTCACAATCTCTTATTCTATTCCCAAATGTTTTTTTAAAGTCCAAATTTATTTCTGCACCTAACCCTAACCCTTACACAATTTCACTAAATGAATCTTGATATTGTAATAGAAGTGCTATAATGAGCTATTTACCAAAGCATTATTTAGGGGCAATGTTAATGCCATATTTTTGGTAACTGCATTGTATTGAGAAATACAAGGATTCACCAACCTACAAAAATATATTAGTGAAATCCACCCATAGGCAATATAGAATTTTCATCCATATAATTGTTCATATTTTTATGCTTTGGTTTTGGACAAAATTAAAAAGTTTAAACTAATCTTAATTTTATTAAACATTTGCAATACATCTTACCTACTTTTTCAAATCTCTGGGCTCCCACCTTGAAAGGAGTCTACCCACATACTGAAAAGCACATTTTTATATTCTTTGAGTCTTTGTCTGAGCTAGCTGTTTGTGCAAATGAACAATGGAGTGATAGAAATGGTATAGAATACCATAGCAGGCTCTCAACTGTATAGTTTTAGTCCCATTTAGTTCTGAGCTCAAATCTTGATAAATTTGACTTTTCACTTTTACATTCAAATTCAAGAAAGTAACATCTACAAAGACTTCCATCACTGTTGATGTATATGTCTTTTGAAGAAGACTGTCAGCTGCATATGCATGCAAGCTGCCCTTCTCCATGCCACCAATGTCTATCCAAAGGAAGAGCCAACAACTTAGGTCAATACAGCTTGGCACTAGCGTTGGTGCAGGCATTTCTATCAGAATGCAAAGAGTTAGAACAGATACTGCAAAACATCTTTCTTAACCTTCTTACAGTTTTACGATTTCACCACTCTGGATTGCTACATTGTTATCAATCTTGAAAAGATGAAAGGCAAGGGCAATTAACTTTACATGTTCCCTTTCTGCCAGAACATTTGCAGAATTAAGCCAATGTATGGAATTCCTATTTTTAGATTATCATCAATAGTCATACTGGCTCTTACAATCACATCATTACTTCCAGGATAGTACAAAATTTGGCCTCTGAATTTTCTTTATATTATAGTACTAATTTATTGAATGCTGTGGTGATTTCTCAAGAAGTTTAATTAAACCTGTGGTTTGCATTAAGCTACAGGTTTCATCCAAGATCTTGCTTTACTAACTAGAACTTATTTATTTCCTATTAGATTGCTTTATATTTGGTTGAATTCATTAATTTGTCTTTTTGTGGTTTTAGTATATTGGCTTCTTCATGCTAGCTATTACAGTTATTTAGAATTCCATCTTTCAATAATTGTCAGTCTTTTAAATACGTGAAAGTTTTCTAGACTATCTCAAGGACTTTCATATTGTCTAAATTCTCTTAAAACCTGTTTAATTCAGTGGGTTCTTATGATTTTCTATTAGTGCATTTTATACTCTTGTCTCATCACTTTTTAATTCATAACTTAACTATTTATTTTATAATTCCCTAGCAGCAATAAGCTGGCTTTCTCCAGGACAGGATGTGGAGATATAGAATGTATTAGATGTCACATAGTCTAAGACATTTTCTTTGAAAAGATGTGTCCCTATGCAACAAGGGGAAAATATCACATTGCTTGAAAACATGTGAGGTTTGGCAATAGAAAGGAGAGCATCTGCCATGACAAATTTTGTCCAATTCATGCAAGCATAGGACTGTTGACACTAAAACTATGATGATGATGATAATAATTATGTGTGTGTGTGTGTGTGTATATATATATATATGTAAAACAGAAAATTTCTATTTGTAAATATCTCAATGAGAGACATTCAGTAACAGTACTCTAGAGTGAAGATTATTTGACAACATAATGTGGGAGTTGAACGTTACTCATTTTTAGCTCCAGGAAACATCGTCTCCAGCTGGCTATACAACACACTATCTATGTACTTATATTTTCGAACAAGGGAGTTTAGTATCTCCACTCAGCACAAAACAATACAGATACACAGATATTGTTTTGTGCTGAGTGGGGATGCTAAACTCCTTTGTTTGAAAATATGACACAGATAGTGTGAGACAATGTTTCCTGGACTAAATAACAGTAACATTTAACTCCCATGTTATGTTGGCAAATAATCTTTGCTATATATATATATATATATATATATATATATATATATATATATATATCTACACACACACACACTGACTGGTGACATGCAGTAATATGCAAGACTTGTTTACTTACAAAATGTACCTTGATACAAGGTAGAGTTTTAGAATTATGGTACACACACACACACACATTTGAGCTCTGTTTGGCTTATCTTTACAGCCTTCTCATTTTGCATTCATCACTCCTGCCCCTCTGTATTCACATTGTTCCTCTTATCCCTCATATTTCCACTACCTGGCTAGATCTCATCTGCTTCACTTCACTCAGCATCCCCATCCTCGTCCTTCTCAAGAATCACATTTATATGAAGCTGCACCAGACCACCCTCACTCCCCACCTAATATGTTCTAGCTTTGCCCTGTTATACTTGTCCCACTGTACATTTCCTGGGTTACCTCTATTGCCATCCAACACTTCCATTTACTTTTATCTCACTCATCACCCTTACAACTCTAAAGTGCTCTTCAACACTTTATTTTTCCCACTGCTCTCATTGCATTTACCAGCTGATCTCCCTAAACCTTTCTGCAACTGTCCCCTCTTAAGTCTTCCCAACTGGCATGCTTCTTCTGCATTTATACTATGCTCTTCTATCTATGGTACCCACAATCTTCCCTCAATGCTCTCCTTGCACTTAGCAACTCCTTTCCATTCATGGCCTCATTTTCTCTTACTGTCTTCTCTCCACAGCTTTTCTACCCACTCAATAACTCCATATCTTCCCTTTCTCTAATTCAATAAACCTCCATACCACTCTTTCCTTCAATGACCTTCTGTATTCCTCATCATTCTTGTTTGTCCACATTCTTTTTGTCCACTTTTTTATCACATCTTCCATCCATACACAACCTTAAGATGTAAAATAACCCTGGACCCACCATATCCGGTTTCACTCTGTCCTTCCCTTCTCACTTAACAGCTGACACTAATCCACATTCTCTTGTTTCCAACCACATTTCTTCTCCATTATCATTTACTCCACTACCTTCTCTCACAACTCTAAATCTGTTACTCTTATCTTACTTTACCCTCCTTCATTATCTCACCTAGAATCATCTCACCTCTCTTTTATTACCCTTCAGTTACAGGGCCCACTTTAGGCTCTTATTGTTGCAAGCTGCATATCACTGCAAAGCAAACATACTGTACCACATAAAAAGTATACTGTAAAAGGACTAGTGTTAGGAAGGTCATTCAGCCATTGTAAACATGACTAAGCAAACAAAAGAGCATAGCATAGTTCACTGACTCCTTGAAGCCAGTTGAACCAGCCAACTCAAGCATGGAAGATGGATGTATGATGATAGTGATGAGGATTTGAGTTGTTATTTTTATGGTTGAATGCTCTTTCTGCTGTCAGTCCTTTCTCCCCTGTGGAGGCACATGGCCTAGTGGTTAGAGCAGCAGACTCGCAGTCGATGGATTGCAGGTTCGAATCTCAGACTGGGTGATGTGTATGTTTATGAGCAAAACACCTAAGCTCCACGCAGTTCCGGCAGAAGGTAATGGCGAACTTCTGCTGACTCTTTTGCCACAACTTTCTCTCACTCTTTCCTCTTGCAGCTCACCTGTGACAGACCGGCATCCCGTCCAGGTCAGGAACCTATACACCAAGGAAACCGGGAAACCGGCCCTTATGAGCCAGGCATGGCGCAAAAAGGAACAAACAATCCCTTTCTGGTTTTACTAGTACAGGAGCTTTTTATTCTATCATTTCAAGGGCACAGAGCTACAGAACATAAATGTTCAGTGGGAATGTAAACACTGTAACACAGTCTTTTCCCTCAGACATATATCCTTATGCACATAGCTTCCATGCACATTTATGTGCACACACATACTTGCTGACATAGGCTTATGTGCACATAAACACATATGCACATGTATATGAATGCATGTGTGTGTGTGTGTGTTAGTGTCATTCAACAGATTACAGTACAGTTGCTCAAAGGGTCACAGAATAACGTTCCTAATGTGCTGTGCAGTGAGACTGAACTAAGAGCACTTAACTGAGAAGCAAACTTATTAATTACAACCATTGTGGAACCAAAAAAAACCCCCAGAAATATATGAGTGTGTGTGTGTGTGTGTGTGTGTGTGTGTGTGAGTGAGAGAGAGAGAGAGAGAGAGAGAGAGAGTGTGTGTGTGTGTGTGTTTGCATTGGGCTCATAATCATGATGTAGTGAATTCAATTCCTGGCTAGGGCTGTGTGTTGTGTTCTTGAGCAAGACACTTCATTTCATGGTGCTTCAGTTCACTCAGCTGTAGAAATGAGTTGCAATGTCACAGGTGCCAAGATGTATCAGCCTTTGTCTTTCCCTTGGATAATATCAGAAACATGGAGAGGGGAGGCTGGTATGTATGGCTGACTGTTGGTCTTCCATAAACAACCTTGCCTAGGCATGCGCCTCGGAGGATAACTTTCTGAGTGCAATCCCATGATCATTCATGACTAAAGGGGTCTTTTTATATATATATATATATATATATATATAGTTGAAATTTATAGAAAAACATAGGACAAAGACAGGTGTATATACAACAAGCAAGTGTATTAGCTCAGGAAAAATGATAAAGTTTATGTTTCAAGCCTACACTCTTCAACAGAAAGGAATAAGAGAAAATAAACAGAGAGAAAATGAAAAAAACATGTGGAGTTCAGCATGGTGAATGATTTGAAAAAAAAGAAGTTGAATGAAAGCAGTTGATGTGTGCTTTCTCACGTGGTGTGTGCACGTGTGTGTCTGTGTGTCTGTGACCAAACAGTGTGCTTGTGTATGGTGTATGTATGTTGGTGAAAGTTGTCTTTGTCTATGTATTTTGCACGTGTTAATGTGTATTGCATGTTGTGTATATATTGTCTGTGTTCAGGTATTATGTGCTTGTGTGGGTGTGGGAGTGTGCATCATGGTGTGTGTGTGTACTGAGTTATACAGTGTGTGTGGCTGCTCATATAGTGGTGTGTGTAGTGATACTATTGCAGATTGTGTGTGGGTGTGTGAATGATGGTGTATGGTGTGGGTGCTGAGAAGTGGTCAGTGCTAGTGTGTGTGGAGTGGTGTGGGTTTGGTGTCAAATGAAGAGAGGAGGTGAGGTTGGTATCAGATGAGGAGAGGAGGTGAGTTGAGCCCATGTGGTGCAAAGGAGTGAAGATTAATTCCTGTTCACAGTGAAGGCAGGAGTCCGGATGGTCCCTGTGCAAAGACAGTCCAATCAGACAGATATCATAGCAAATGACCAGTAGAGCAGAAATAGTGTGAGATCAGGGTATCATTGACTAGTCTGATGTCTTGGAGCACTTCTTGAACTGGTCAGCTAAGTGGCATTCCATTTGGCCAATGTACAGGGAAGGATAGAAAAATCAGAAGATGCAGTAAATGACATTACTAGAAGTGCAAGTAAAGGAGTCAGTGATGTGATAGGGATGATGATGGGTACCTGTGAGGATTGTGGTATTGGGAGGTAGGGGTAGGTGTGACAGTGTGGGTGAGAGCATGGGAACAAGCCAGGCTGGGAGGTGGGATTAAGGAAGAAACTGTGGACCAAGAGTGTCATGAAAGTTATAGGCTCATGTGAAGGAGGAAAGGAGTAGATTGGGAAAGATGTACGAGGTGGCGGGGTCAGACTGGAGTCGCTGGAAGGCTTGGAGAATGGTGTGTTGGAGGGGCAGAGTGGAGGGGTGGTAGGTGAGGAGAATGGGAGATGGGCAACAGTAGGGTGGATGCGAGGAGAAAGAGCAGAGGCATGGTCCAGATTGTGCCTTGGCAAGGGCATTGTGGGTAGTGGTGAGGGGATATCCTCGTAGGATGAAATGGTGTGCCATGAATTGAGACTGAGTCTCAAAGTCATGGTTGTCACTGCAGAGCCTGTGCAGATGGAGGAATTGGGAGTAGGGGATGGAGATTTTGGTATGGGTAGGGTGGGAGGAGGAGAAGTTAAGGTAGGCGTGTGAATCAGTGTATTTGTAGTAAATGGAGGTAGTGAGAGTGGAATGGTGTATGCTGACAGAAATGTTGAGAAATTTGATGGAAGAGTTAGAGGTAGTGCAGGAGAATTCGAGGGCAGGATGGAAGGATTGGACAAAAGAGGGAAAGGAGTCTAGTTGTTCGCATAGTGGGGCCCATTCTCATTCCCATGGCCACTCCTGAGATTTGTTGGTAAAAATCGCCTGCGAACGAGAAGCAGCTGAGGGAGAGAACAAGTTTGGCTAGACGAAGAAGTGTAGAGGTGTCAGGTTGAGGGTCAAGCCAAAGCTCTAGAAAGTGTTTGAGTGCAAGAAGTCCTTCATTGTGTGGGATCACTGTATATAAACTTTTGATATCAAGAGTGAACACAAATTTAGAGGGGCCAGAAGGGAAGGAAAAAGAGTTAAACAGACAGAGAGCATGCTTAGTATCATGGATGGGGGGGGGGCATTAGTGGGGCAAGGACACGGCTGAGATATGTATATATGTATAATACATTTATATATGTGTAGTGCGTGTATATGCATACATGCACACGCAAACATTTTCTGGAGAAAGATCAAGCTACTCTACAAAATAATTTACAAATAGAAATATTACTTACTGAGATCAAACATATCATTCATCTGGTAAATAATGTAGGCCACCACACCAACAGCCACCAGTTTCAGCCACATAGTTAGCAGGTTACTTTCAACTTCTGTAAAAAGCCAGTAAACATTAAAGTCAGCAAAAATAGTAACGGTTCAATAGATATTATTTTGTAGGTTTTATTTTATAAAAAACATCTCAGCTGATTTTATTGCATTTTGGGAGGGTCATTATGCTAATAATAAACACACACATTGGTTCATTTTCACTTCTTTATTACTAGTCAATTGGTTAGTCATTTAACCAACTAACTAATCAATTGCTTGTTTAATCACTTGGTTAACCAATCCATCAGTTGTTTGTTAAAGTCCTTTTGCCACCATTCACAACCTCATCAATGACATACCCTCTCTACTCTGAGTTTGTCATCATATGTGTCTGTTGGCTGGTTAATATATATGTAGTTGCATGGTCGTATACATGAGAAAGGGAGGGATAAAGAAAAGGAGAGTGTGTTATGTGTTTATGTATGTGCATATGTATTTGTATGTGAGTGTGCATTCTTGCATATGTGTGTTCTCTCCTGCCTTCACTCCCAAGAAGTAGAGTCATAATTCTGTCAGTCTCTCCTTGTAACTCAGCCATTCTATTGATGAAATCTTCACAGTCTAGATCTGATGAACTGCCTCAAGTTGTGCTATTAATTTTACATTGTGGAAATGTCTTTAGTTGAATGCAGTAGTCTAGACAGCTGAGGACAAATGTTCTCCATGGAATCAACATAGTTTTCTGGTCCCTTGTTCTGAGAGTTCTCAGAATCCATCCATCCATTCACCTACACATTGCCACCATCTTAGTGATATGTACATGAAAAGAGGTATCATTGCTCAAACCAAACCCCAGATCATGCACTGTGTTTCACTCTGGGATTGCTGTTCCTTTTGGTCCAAAGCTGGCTGATAGGTGAGGGCTTGGAATTTTCCTGCATATTTTCTTCAGCACATTTATATATGGCATCTAAGTCATTCTGCAGAAGATTTACACCAAAATGTTCATTAACTGCTAGTACTGCTTTTGTATAGTTGGCATAATTAGTAAGTGTGGCTGTCAGTGTAGTGTAACTAATGTCATGTCCAAGAGAGCCACCATAAGCAGAAGCAGTTCCAAGACAGTTCCTTAAGCCACTCAACTTACTATCACTGTCTCCTCAGAAGCCACAACCTGGCTTCTGTCTTTTAGGAAGTCATGTAAGCACTTTCCCAGTTTTCTGAAGATGCTGAGTCCCTGTAGTTTGTGTCATATCATTCCATGATCAACCTTATCAATCCATGTTTAAGATATATAACACCCCGCCATAATGCTGCAGAAGTTGTGTAAGGCAGCTTCTTCCTGAGTGGAAGCCATGCTTGATGTCATGGAGCACAAGTTATTATCTTCTAGGAATGTGATCAGCTTCCACCTGACAAGCACCATTATTTATTTATGACTTAATATATAATAAATGACAAAAAAAAATCTTAGAATGAATATTTGTGTATATCAGCTACATTGTAACAGTTAGACAATAGAAATATACCAAGATATGCTCCATATTTAACTTAGAAAGAAATTCTTGCAGTTATTTTTCACAAAATAAAGAATGGGGAAGCCCCAAATTTTAATATGAATTATTGAATACATAAACAAAATAGCATTTAGGATGTGTTAAATGTTAAACACTGGACCATCTTAGCTTTATAGACTCCCAGGTAAATCAGTTCGCAGGGCCCTATATTTATTTATTTATTGACAGTGTGCCATAGCCTGCATAGATCAGATCTGAACCCTTGTACCTGTGAAACCCCTGGCCAACTAACCAGTGTGCCTATGCCTTTAGATGTTACTGGATATACATCTTAACAAAAAGTACGCAAATTATATTAGATGTTATAATAATGGTTTTTAACATTGGCACTTGGCCAAAATTTTTAAAGAGCAGGGGGTGTTGATTTAATTGAATAGTACTTATTATTTAGCTAACCACTTATCAAAAGAATGGTAAAATTGATCACGGAAGAACATAGATTATAAAAGCAGATGTTCATAATAACATTGATTTGTAGATCTAACAATAATTACTTAGACAAAAGTTACTTAATCAATAAGAACAATGTAAACAATTTAATTTACCTTCAGGACTCAATTGGTACACATTTAATTGACCTGGGAAGGATGAAAGTCAATATAAATTTTAAGGGGGATTGAGCTGAGGGATATATAGCTAAGTATTTTGTAGGTTTGTCAAGTGGTAGCATGAACAGTAGAGCAATGGAGTAAATACTCCAGCTCTGTTTATGTCATTTTTATACTGTGTTCAAATCCTGCAGATGTTGACAATGCCTGTTATTCATCCAGGGCTGATAAAACAAACAAAAAAAAAATCCCTACAAATATTGTATTAGAGTCAATTTAGACAGCTATATCTTTTTTTCCCTAATAACTTTGTAAACTTCTGTTAATGTAATGGATGCTGGTTGCCAGAATCTGTACAGTGTAGGATGAGATGCTTGACAGTGTTTATATCCTTCACATTCTGGTTGAAATCCCACAAAGGTCAACTTTACCATTCCTCTTTAAGGGATTTATTAAATAAGTACTAGTCACAAAAACTACTGCCTAGTGTATAGAATTTTTAATTAAGTGATTAATTAATTAATTACTACTACTATTACTGTTATTAATATTATGAAGGTGGTGAGCTGGCAGAATTGTTAGCATGCTGAACAACATGCTTAGTGGTATTTCACCTGTTGCTACGTTCTGAGTTCAAATGCTGCTGAGGTTGACTTTGCCTTTCATCCTTTTGGGGTCGATAAATAAGGTACCAGTGAAACACTGGGGTTGATGTAATCAACTAGTCTCCTCCCCCAAATTTCAGGCCTTGTGAAATCCTTCAGAAAGGATTATTATAGTTATTATTATTATTACTATTATTATTATTATTATTATTACTGTTAAGGTAGCAAGTAGGCAGAATTATTACTGTGCTGGACAAAATGCTTATCAGCATTTTTTCTGACTTTACATTCTGAATTCAAATTCCATCAAGGTTGACTTTGTCTTTCATTCTTTCGGGGTTGATAAAATAAGTACCAGTTGGTGCACTGGGATTGATGTAACTGACTTCCCCGCCCACCAAAATTGCTGGCCATGTGCCAAAATAAGAAAGGATTATTATTTTCATCATTGTCAAGGGGGTGAGCTGTTAGAATCAGTATCTGTACATTCTGAGTTCAAATTCCACCAAGGTTGACTTCTCCTTTTTAACCTTTCAGGGTCAATATAATTGACTAGGCCCTTCCATGAAAATGTCAGGCCTTGTGCCTCATTCCTTTATCTTTTTTTAAAGACAGTAAGCTCTACATATTGAACTTTGCAAGTCATATAACTGCATAGAGGACCCCATAGTGGTAGAGAAGAAGAGCTGAAGGTGGAAATTGTGCTTATAGTAGAAAGGACTATTATTGTTGTTGTTTAAACTATGCAACAAAATGCATCATGGGCCATCTTTGAAACTGATCAAGTAATCAACAATACCATCTTGACTTGCTTCCTGATACCCAGCCTCTTTATCAAGCTTCATCAGTAATGTTCTCATTCACTGGGTAATCAGATGGAAGAATTTTGAAAATCTTGCAAAATGGGGAACTGGCTTCTAGCAAGTGATTAAAAGGGTAACAGTACCTTCATTTTGAAGCCACTGGATATGGGCACTGACAGAAATGAGGACATTGCAAATGACCATTCTAAGCAAGTGTTTAAAACTAGATAATTGCTCAGAAAGCGAAGTGGAGAAGTTGAGTCTTGTTACATGAGGAAAAGTAGATTTATGGAAAAAACAGCGCCCAGACAACCTCAACAGACAGTACCTTCAAGTGAAGTCACTCTATCAAGGACTATCAATGTTGTGTGGACCACTACAACCACAACCAATGCTACTCTGTTAACACATACCAAAAGAAAACTTTTCAGGTGCAGAATCCATGGTTTTATGAGACAAATTGAACCAACATGTTTAAATTATGTAACAAAAGAAAGTATAAAACAAAACAAAAACTGTATGTATACCTGAATTAACAAAAAACTTGGCTTTCTTCTCCAATCAGTTATTTCCTGGCGAAAAATTATAGTTATTAAACAGAATGCTTATCAATTATAAGTGTTTCAATTAATGAAGAGAGCTTATAAGAAAACTTTGCAAAGCCAGTGTAGTAGAGATAGTAGCAGAAAGTAGAAAAGTGGTAGTTGTGAGTATTGGCTGGAAGAGAAGGGGTTCGATAAATTGGCACTGATTTTCCCAGATCTTCTTTGTAAACAATGGGGATTGATGAAGTAAAAAAAAAATGCATGAGAGAGAGAGAGAGAGAGTGAGAGAGAAGGACTGTGTGTGTGCGAGAGAGATAGAGAAAGAGAAGGAGTGTGTGTATGAGAGAGAGAGAGAGGAGTGTGTGTCTGTGAGAGAGAGAGAGAGAAGAGTGTGTGTCTGTGAGAGAGAGAGAGAGAGGAGTGTGTGTGTGTGTGTGTGAGAGAGAGAGAGAGAGAGGAGTGTGTGTGTGTGTGAGAGAGAGAGAGAGAGGAGTGTGTGTGTGAGAGAGAGGAGTGTTGTGTGTGAGAGAGAGGAGTGTTGTGTGAGAGAGAGAGGAGTGTTGTGTGTGAGAGAGAGGAGTGTTGTGTGTGTGAGAGAGAGAAGGACTGTGTGTGTGTGTGAGAGAGAGAGAGGAGTGTGTGTGTGCGTGTGAGAAAGAGAGAGAGAGGAGTGTGTGTGTGTGTGCGTGTGAGAAAGAGAGAGAGAGGAGTGTGTGAGAGAGAAAGAGAGAGTGTGTGTATGTGAAGACAACATTTCCTGCAATCCTTGATTTAAGTGGTTGAAGTATATGTGGTGGCGATGGTGGTGGTTGGAAAATGTAATAGTAATGATGATATTGTTTTGTTGTTTAACCCATGGTCAGTACTGACCAACAAAATTTATTGTGGGTGTGTGGTAAGTAGCTTACTTACCAGCCACATGGTTCTGGGTTCAGTCCCACTGCGTGGCTCCTTGGGCAAGTGTCTTCTACTATAGCCTCGGGCCGACCAAAGCCTTGTGAGAGGATTTGGTAGACGGAAACAATGCTCAACTCATACTTATTTTATCAAACTTGAAAGTATGAAAAGCAAAGCTAACCTTGGTGAAATTTGAATTCAGAATGTAATGATGGACAAAATGCTACTGAGCAGTTTTTCTGATGCTCTAACAATTCTGTTTTTTGTTACCTTAACAGCAACAACAATAATAATACAAATGCCCTTAATGATATGTTATCAAACCTTGTTTTTTTATGAGTATGTGAGATGGGGAGAAAGAGGCAGTTCTCATGACTTTTGTGAAAGATCTCTGAAACAGGTAAGAGGGATAAACAGGTGTGTTATTATCAAATCAGTAACCTGACTGCAACGAAGTGAACTTTGCCAAGGTTACCTACTGGTTCAGCATTGATGTTAAACTAAGCAGCTTATTAAGTTTGCTACGAGAAGAGAGGATAGATACAGTCCATCTGATAGGCTTCTCTACAATTTCCTCATAACCACTTTCAATCTTGAAGGATCAACCCAGGGATATGATAAAAGAAACTTGTTCAAGGTTCTTTATAGTGTAATTGAACCAGGAACCATGAGATTGTGAAGCAAACCTTTTACTGATGTGATCAAACATGCACGGATTTGTGTGTCAATATCCATCATAATTAACAACTAAGATGAGAAAAAACAGGCTGTAATTAGACATTACAATAAATATAGTTGCGTTGGTCAACAGACTGAATGTGTAATTAGCCAAAAAAAATGTTTAATCAATAAGAATTGCATCCTTATAATTAGAAAGAAAGCCATTAGTTAATGAGATATGTAATTTATTTGTTTAATTTCTATTTTCCAATACTAATATGGGTTAGATGAATATATTATTGAGGCATTATTTAACAGCTGTCACTAACTCTATCTAGCTTGACTTTCAAGTGGGGCATCTCAAACATATCTCAGATATGTTTGAAGGTACGAAGTAAACAATTTAACAGGAGGCATAGGAGTGGCTGTGTGGTAAGTAGCTTGCTTATAAACCACATGGTTCTGGGTTCAGTCCCATTGCGTGGCACCTTGGGCAAGTGTCTTCTACTATAGCATCAGGCCAACCAAAGCCTTGTGAGTGGATTTGGTAGACGGAAACAGAAAGAAGCCTGTCGTATATATGTATATATATATATATGTGTGTGTATATATTTGTGTGTCTGTTTTTGTCCTCCCGACATTGCTTGACAACAGATGGTGTGTTTACGTTCCTGTAACTTAGAGTAAGTTAGTGGTTCGGCAAAAGAGACCGATAGAATAAGTACTAGGCTTACAAAGAATAAGTCCTGGAGTCGATTTGCTCTACTAAAGGTGGTGTTCCAGCATGGCCACAGTCAAATGACTGAAGTAAGTAAAAGAGGAGAAGTGATAACAAAACTGAGCACAAATGTAAACAAACAAATACATCAACATGTATATATGCTATAAACTGCTTCTAGTTTCCACCTACCAAATTCTCTCAAAGGGCTTAGGTCAGCAATAGTAAAAAACACTAGTTCAAGGCATCATGCAGCGAAACTGAACTCAAAACAACATGAGTAGGGAACAAAACTTTTTTAACCACACATCCATGCCTGTGCACTTGTACTTAATTAGGAAAATTTTCAAACATCATTGGTAATTATGTTAAAATGCTGAATCACATATATGATCAGATCTTACTGTAGCAACTTATATGAGCCCAAGGTCATAAGTGCTTGCTTTAGTTTGCCTGACTGAATAAAAACAAGTGTATGTGTTTATTTTTACTTGCAGCTATATATGAAATAGTCTGATATGAAGGATCACTCAAAACATTACTAAGTACAGTTAAGTAAAGCATTTCAATTAATTTATAATGAAAATTTAACAGCACCTTTGAAGTTATGTGTTTGTTGGCTATAATAACATACATGTTTTTATGTGTGTGTGCCACAATCTTTTGACTGGTGGTTTTTAGGAAAACTAAAGACCACCAACGTCAAAATGAATGGCGTGTGAGGGCTTGTGAGGTAATTGCAAGCGATGTACAAAGATGCATTTGGCAAAGTAAGAATTGGCAATGAGTTCAGTAAGGAATTTAGTATGCAGGTAGGTGTTTATCAGGATTCAGTTCTCTCTCTTCTATTTATTATAATTCTGCAAGCTTATTTACATGCCATGAATAACGCTGAGAGTGAGGCCAGGTTGAGACAGGAATAAACTGCTATTGACAACTGTCAATAGAGTTTTTATATAATA
This sequence comes from Octopus sinensis, assembly GCF_006345805.1. Taxonomy (NCBI): domain Eukaryota; kingdom Metazoa; phylum Mollusca; class Cephalopoda; order Octopoda; family Octopodidae; genus Octopus; species Octopus sinensis. Next base: position 53,180,075 of record NC_043006.1, on the reverse strand, counting down.
TTTCGCTTTTTGCTTTACCAATTAATATTAGGGATGCTTAATATTAACACAAATGAATATTAGGTGTCTATACTGAACATGGATAAATTAGGTGTATGTGTGCACACATATTTGCACACACATCTTCAAATGTTAGGTATATCTTTTTTAATTAACAATTAAACCTTGTGTTTTAATTTCTGTGAGCAGAAGTAACACCAATTTATGTCTTCACAAAACTTCAACAGTAAAAGAATACTCATTTACAATCTTTAGAAAGATACCTATTAATAGTGTATATAAATTAGGACTTTGAATATGGATTATAAGAAAGTATATTTCAAATTATCCAAAACTGTGTTATGCAAATTAACTTGACCAATTTAGCTGAATTCTAGTTTGTATACACTATAAATAGTTATAAGCTATTTAACTATGAAAAAAAAAAGGCTTTCATTGATGTTGATGTAAGAATGCTTGAAACTAGTAAAATTGATCTCACTTTTTCTTATCTACAGAAGACTAAACCTGCAGTGTAACCAGTTTGTTTACTTTTCCCAACAATGTTTGTTTATTGAAATGTATATAATACATTGCTGTTCAAATTATTCAACAATATTATGTGTTGCACTATGAATTAATAACTGAGTCAGAATAGGACAAAATAAACACTTTGAATTACAAGTACAATCCACTGTCCAGGCTTCCACCCTGTTTCATTAGTTTTTGCCGAGGAGGCAAAATACACTTGAGCAAAATTCCAAGTAGAGGGATCAAACCTGGAACCTCATGATTGCAAAAGAAATTTTTTAACCACTTGGCCTGCTTCTCTGTCTGTACCTCTCCAACCCACGGATAAACACATACACAAGCACATACTATGAGACTTACTCATACTTGCATAGAAATGCACATAAGCTCACACATACATACACATGCATATTTTCTCCCTTTTGAAATGAGAGAGGATTAATGTTAAGTTTATTTAGGGAAAACTAAAAATAATTGTAAAAAAAACAACAAAAGAAAATAATAAACAAAAGAAAATACTAGTCAGAAATTTAAGCTTCTGTTTTGGTAAACATAGAAACAAAAATAAAATAAAAAGCAAAAAAGGAAAAATTAAAACCCAAATTGTATACTGTCTTTAAAATAGCAAACAAAAAGTTCTTTAAAAAAAAATGAAAGAAAGTGGGGGTCCCTCATCCTGCTAAATATGAAGTTAAGCACAGCTGGCTTTCTTTTGTTTATTATACACACACAAAAATAAGAAAAGACTATAGTGTTTGGTGGGTATTTTATCTGCAGACAGACAAAGCTAATCAAATAAAAGGAACTGTCTGGGTAAAGAATGGAATTTAAAGACAACTAAAACTCTTGTAGCTATGAAATTCCAGACTTTAAAGAATCATAAAAAATATTGTGTTGTTGAACTAACTAGCTTCAAGAAAATAGAGCATTATGGTTTACATTATTTATGTTTTCTTAAGATGGTATGTTAGCTGAAAGAGAGAGAGAGAGAGAGAGAGGAGGAGGAGTTATTTCCGGTGAGAATAGGCTGGTGAGAAGTTTTCTTTATGCTGAGTTCAAATCCGTCTGGTATAAATTTCTAGTGTCATCCCTCCAAGATCTATAAGTGTTTATTTATTATTTGAGTATTTACAGTATTTACGAGCTCCTATTTCAGTTTACTTCTGGAACCTCATCAGGGTCCCTTGTTATTGTTTCATACAGTTCTCATATATCTTCAAATTTATGTTCAGAATCTAATCAATAAACCTTGATTGCATCATAGGTCAGTCCATTTTTGCTACCCCACACCAACAAGATGAATGTGGTTGAACACTACAACATAAAGTAGACTATATGTTGTGAAGATACATGATATGCTAGGCATATGGAGGATTTACGATATCCTCATCAATTCAGGTTAGCCACTGTTCTGCTGTGTCCTGGGTTCAACCTGTCTGCAAAAATCTACAGCATTCTGGTTAAATGAAAGACTACACAATAGGTGGGTAGTTCAACCGTGTCACCATTGCATGGAAGGTGCTCCCTCAGATCACCTCTCCAGGCTTCTATAGTGTTGAATTTTATTTTTACTGATTTATTGATAAAGTTTCTTGATTTTAATCTTGAAATAATGGACACGATATTGATTATTTGATTCAGTATGTGTTTCTAATATGATGGTGTGCTTTTTGAGTAGTCGAATCCATTATAGACAACCATTTCAAAAGTGAAGATTTAATGGGATTAGATGTCATCTACATTATTTCATTTAGCTGGGTGTAGATGTTGTTTGTATTGGCACCTTATAACCAAGCTGGGGTGAGGTACAATATTCAGCTATGCAGTTGTAATAAACTAATGAACATGATCTTGGTATTGTTTGAGATGCTCCTCCCCAGGATGTTCCAATTGACTTCCAGATCAGTGAGTCAATTTTTAAAAAAAATTGTGTAGTATTTTCTGAGTGTTTTATGAATGTGAAGAATCACTATATAGTCTTTGAATGGTGGCTAAAACACAACAATAATGCAGGATACAATCTCAGCTAAGATTCACCCATGCCGAAGTGGCAGACAGGAAGGGAGAAAACTAAGAGATATCAGAAATGTAAATTAACTCAGCATGTTAACCCTTTCGCTACTGTATTTATTTTGTGATGCTCTGTGTTACTTTCAATTACTTTAAATATAACAAAGAATTTAGTAAAATAACTTAGATATCATTCATCTAGTGTTAGGAACATAAATTGTGACTATGGTTTGGTGGAAGATTTTAATTCAAAACTTATGAAAACAAGACATTTGTACTCAGAGCTGCTTTCAGCCAAGTTGGTAATGAAAGGGTTAAAATGTATTGATATAATTTGGTATACTGGTCTACACACACACACACGACTATATGAACTTACTTGTTCTCTACCTCTTCCTACCAACTGCTTGTCATGGTTATTCTACTTAAACTGAGGTAATGCCTTTATGTGTGCATGTGTGTGAATATGTATGTTTAAATGTGTGCCATGTATTTGGTGTCCAATGACCAAATAACTTTTCTTATCTTTACCATCGTGCCTACTACTGTTTGAGAATTTCAATGTTCTTCTTCCAAATTTAACTTCTTTCATTAATTCTCTCTCTCTCTCTCTCTCTCTTTCTCTCCATCTGTGTGTGTATGTATACACACATGCACATTTATTTATATGTGCATATATGACAGTTTAAGGGATTTTTAAGATAAGTGATTTGAGAGAAAATCTGGCTATACAAGGCATTAGATGTAGTGTTCAAGAGAGAAGACTGTGCTGGTATGACCATGTAATGCATATGAATGAAGACAATTGCATCAAGAGGTGCTGATCCCTAATTGTAGAGGGAGCATGTGGAAGGAATAGACCAAGAAGATATGGGATGAAGTAGTGAGAAAGGATCTACAGATGTTGGGACTCACAGAAGGGATGACAGAGATCGAGACTCCTGGCAGTTTGCTGTGCTCGAAAAGACTTGTCAAGCTAAGTAAAAGCATGGTTGTCCTTGCACACAGGCTTATCCCCTGCATCTCTCTCCAGCTGAGCGTTCCTAATCTTGGAGGCTTGTAGACACTAGTTCCACATAAAAAGCACCAGTACTGGTGCCACGTAATTGTACCCATGCTAGTGCTGTGTAAAAGCACCCAATATACTCTGTAAAGTGGTTGGCGTTAGGGAGAGCATTCATAGAAACCATGCCAAAATGGACATGCTGGTCAGCTCCTGTCAAACCATCCAACCCATACCAGCTTGGAAAACGGATGTTAAATGATGATGATGATGATGACAGGACATAAAGCATGACTAGAGAAACCAACCAATCTACATGTATATGGAGATATATATATAGAATATAACATACACACACCAACGAACCACATTTTGATGACTGGATTTGAATAATTTTTTACAATAACAATCACAATGTTGAAAATTAGGCATGCAATGTTGTATTCTTTGTAGAATAGGTTCTAGGGAATGAAGTGGGTGCTATCCTCTAACCTCTTTGCTTTAAACTGTATGGAGAGCATACCGTCTCTCCTCAAACTTGAATGTTTATTTGTTTATTATTTTTGTCAGTTGTATTGGTATTTTGGTTATATTTCTCTGGACAGCAAATTGGCATGAGGAGAATTTGTAGATGATATGGTACTAGACAAAACTAAAATATCGGTCTTGTGTGTGTGTGTGTGTGTGTGTGTGCGTGTGTGTGTGGGGGGGGTGGGTGGGTGGGTGGGTGGGTGGGTGTATGTGTGTGCAGATGAAAGGAATTAAGACAAGAGATAAGCAGATTAGAAGAATTAAATCTTTTTGGCTGTAGCATTGTTTACAGACTACTTAACTTTTTAGCTTCTGCCATGAATCACAGAAATCTTAAAAGGGAAATTCCTTACTCTAAATTCTAGTTGACCAAAACTGAGAAAGTTAAAAGTTATGACAAAAGAGCCTCTACATGGTTGTTTGACCTGCTAAAATAGCAGCTAAATAGTCATGAAATTACATTCTACTGTCTTTAAAAGGGGGAGAGACACATTAAATAATCTTTTCTACTCTAGGCATCAGGCCCGAAATTTTTGAGGAGGGGGCCAGTCGATTAGATCGACCCCAGTATGCAACTGGTACTTAATTTATCAACCCTGAATGCATGAAAGGCAAAGTCGACCTTTGTGGAATTTGAACTCAGAATGTAAAGACAGACGAAATACCATTAAGTATTTCACCTGGCATGCTAACATTTCTTATTTCTTTACTGCCCACAAGGGGCTACACACAGAGGGGACAAACAAGGACAGACAAACTGATTAAGTCGATTATATCGATCCCAGTGCGTAACTGGTACTTATTTAATCGACCCCAAAAGGACGAAAGGCAAAGTCAATCTCGGCGGAATTTGAACTCAGAACGTAGCGGCAGACGAAATATTGCTAAGCAGCCCAGTGGGCTAACGTTTCTGCCAGCTTACCGCCTTCAAAGATGCATTAAATAATGTAGTTATAAATACACTATGTTAAGAAAGAATTGGATACTTATGGGGAAAATACTTTTGGATTATAGGTCAATTAGATTATTTCTTTTATTTTTTAAATGGTTTCAGTTGTAGGTCTGTGGACATGCTGGAGCATCACCTTAACTTATTTTCTATCACTTTTGTTGTCACTTTATAGCAGGAAGTTGGTCTATGATTGAATTTATAGCAGCTGATCTTCCCTGAGTGCATCTCTGAATACTTGGCTGGCCTGGTGTCATCAGTAGGATTTTATCCAATGCTTTTTTGAATGCTTCAGCAGAGGTTCCGGCTCTTTTCTGTTTGGTTGCCAGTTGCTCCAAAAATTAAAGTTTAATGAAAATTTTAAAATTTGGCACAATAATACACTTGTCCAAACTGAATTGCTGCAGTTATTTCATTTTTTTCCAGAAAAATATTAAAAAAAAATTATAGGCGTAGGAGTGGCTGTGTGGTAAGTGGCTTGCTTACCAACCACATGGTTCCAGGTTGAGTCCCACTGCGTGGCACCTTGGGCAAGTGTCTTCTACTATAGCCTCAGGCTGACCAAAGACTTGTGAGTGGATTTGGTAGACGGGAACTGAAAGAAGCCCGTCGTATATATATATATATGTATGTGTATGTTTGTGTGTCTGTGTTTGTCCCCCCCAACATCGCTTGACAACCGATGCTGGTGTGTTTACGTCCCCGTAACTTAGCGGTTCCGCAAAAAGGACTAATAGAATAAGTACTAGGCTTACAAAGAATAAGTCCTGGGGTCGATTTGCTCGACTAAAGGCGGTGCTCCAGCATGGCCACAGTAAAATGACTGAAACAAGTAAAAGAGTAAATAGGTTTAAAGTTTGATCATTTTCATCCAGTCAGGAAACAGAATTTGGAAGCTGTCATTTTGTGCATAACTGCACATTTTGTCGTCAACATCTTGAAAATAGCACGTGTTGTCAATATTCGTGGACAACATATGTTATGTCTCCAGTAATTTTCTTTCATGTAAATAAATCTTATTTAGCTGTTATTTTTAGCACGCCTCACAACCAGTAGTGTTTCATGCAAATGCAATAAATAACACGTTACATGCGATAAACACATTACAATTTTTAACAGAAAGAATAAGAAAGTTCTTCAGTAATTTTCTTTCACGTAAATAAATGTCTATGTTAATTTAAAAGAGAAAAACAGGAGTGAGATGTTGGCAAATAAACTTTAATTCAAAAGATTTATAAAAAAAAACTTATTTAACTGTTATTTTTAGCACACCTCATAACCACCTCAATGCTCAATGACAAAAAGAAACGAGAAAACAAACATTTGTCAACACATGCTTCTTCGCAGATAAAAGATTTTTCAAAACTGTTACTATGGTAACAGGCAAAAGAGTTCTCATGTGTCCGCTTGTTACTATCAAAACAGACATGAATGTGCCTGGCTTACGATTGGCTAAAATTACCAAAATTTTCAAATTTTAATTATTAATAACTCTTTATTTATTTATAAACGAAAATTACTATCACGCCATTAATTAGCCTATAAAAGTGTATCATTATACTGAATATGAAATTAATTCAAACAAAAAAATTGACGCCGGTAACCAAACAGAAAAGACCTGAGGTTCCTTTTATTTTTCTGATTTCAGATCTTTTCAGTTTGGCTGAAAGTTCCCAAAATTCAAAGTTTATCGAAAATTTTAAAATTTAGTACAATAAGGTGGTTTTCCAACTTGAATCTCAGGAGATATTTCACTTTTTTCCAGAATGAAAAAAAAAAGTAATAGAGGTTTAAAGTTTGATAATTTTCACCGAGTCAGAAAATAGGATTTAGAAGCTGTGATTTTGTGCGTGACGTAATTTAATAATAATAATAATAATAATAATAAATAAATGCGCCCTTTTAAAGCCTAGCCAGGCTCATGGGCCCGGTTTCTATGGCGTATGTGTTTCCCAGCTGGACGGGACGCCAGTCCATCAAAACGTTACTCATTTTTGCCGGCTGAGTGGACTGGAGCAACGTGAAATGAAGTGTTTTGCTCAAGAACACAACGCGTCGCCCGGTCCAGGAATCGAAACCACAATCTTACGATCATGATGCTGACAGCCTAACCATTAAGCCACGCGCTTCCACGACGTATTTTAATATGAAACCGTAAATAAATCAACTTCTGGTTTATGCGCAACATATGACCTCTTGTAATTTTTTTTATTTTTTGGAACTCTCAGAAAACTTTTGCAAATTTGTATTCTACACTCGGGAATTCATACGATTATGCAACCTCCACCCCACCAAAAATGGTGGTGGTGGTGCGTGATATAAGGCCTATCTAGCTGTTATTTTTGACACATCTCTCGACCAGGGTGCAAGCAGCAGAACACAGCGTATAATATATTTGTCAACACGTTTTATCTCACCGACAAAAGAGTTTTCATGTTTTAGCTTGTTACTTTGGAAACAGGCATGAATGTGTGTGTGTGGCTTACGATTAACTAAAATTACGCAAGATTTTCAAACTTTAAAAAGCTAATAACTCTTAATTTATTGATTTATAGCGAAAATGATTTTCATGTCATTCATTAGCCTATAAAAGTGTATTGTTACACTGAATATGAAATCAATTCGAACAGAATTGATGCTGGCAGCCACACCGACTAGATTCGAAATACTAGTCAAATCTCCCTCAAACTAAACACTATCACATAAAGAAGAAAACTAAAATGAACGAAGTGTTCCCTAGATACATTCGCGCTGAAAAAAAACGAAGATAGGATGGTCAAAATCGGAAGGTCTTCAGTAGTAGACTGGTTGATCAAGGAAGATTTGGTGGTTACATAGCAACAAAATAACCCCTTCAACCACCATCAACATCACCACAACCACCGCCATCAATACCACCAATATCATTACTACAACAATCAAAGTGATTAAAAAGAAAAACAAAGAAAGAAAGCGATGAAGATGAAAGCAGAGATATGTAGTGACTATTGACATTTATAGTAGAACTCTTCTAGAATGGAGATTAACTTCCTGCACAGGAGGTGGTGAGGTAGGAGAAGGACTAACGCTTGTTGAAATAGATGTAAACAACATGGGACAGAGCAGGTAGGTAAGAGGGGGGAAAATAGAATGAAGATGATTGTAGAAAATGAGGAGTATATAGATGATGACGAAGGGAGGGATAGAAAAGAAAGGAGCGATATGGAGAGATGTTGGAGAAAGAGAGAGAGAGAGGTGTAAGAGAAAGGCTAGGCAACAGAATAGGAGGAGGGTTAAGCAGGCAAAGACAAAGGGATGGATTAAAAGAGAGGAGCAACAAAACAGGCGAAAAACAGAAGACGGAGAACAAGATCACGAAGAAGAAAATAGGAAAGAGAGGAAGAGGATAGAGTCTGAAGAGTTGATGTGTGCGTGCGCGCGCGCGCGCGCGCGCGCGTGTGTGTGTGTGAAAACGTCTATGTGATTTCCAAATCTATTTGGGAAGGTCAATGATCTGTCAATAAGTGGTCCATATGTGTAAAAATGATACGACAAATAGAATTTAGGATTGTTGCTGGCATAATCTTACATCAAATAATGCAAGAGTACATTGTATTAGGATTACTTCCTACGAAAAATCTCTAAATCAGTCAAGAAAGTGACCTCTTGACCTCTATACCACCCATGGGCAACATGCAACCCGCGGGAGTTTCTTATTGGCAGGTCAAACGAAAAATTACCTTTGTTTTTTTAGTAGTGCCTTGTCTGCTCTACACAGTCATGTAATGTACTAAAAATATCAGCTAGATTTCCTTCAAATCACACTACACTTACTCTTTTACTTGTTTCAGACATTTGACTGTGGCCATGCTGGAGCACAACCTTTAGTCGAACAAATCGACCGCAGGACTTATTCTTTGTAAGCCTGGTTGGCTTTAGACTATAGTAGAAGGTACTTAATCAAGGTGCCATGCAATGGAACTGAAACCTAGATACATATGGCCGGGAAACAAGCTTCTTACTACACAATCATGCTTTCACCTATATATATGTGTGTGTATGTATGTATACACACACACACACACACAAAGGGCGGCCCATAAGTCATTAGACTATTTCAAAATATAATAACCCATTTGTTTGCTAAATATTAGCATTTATTCTTCTATAAACAATACACTTTTTTAATTACCGTAAATCCTCGAGTATAATCCGCCCCCCCCCCCCAAATTTAAGGGTCAAAATCTTTAGTGCGTACTATATACAAGGTTAAAAATGAAAATTATCTTCTAAGCAATGTCCGAGTCTCTATTTGCTGTCCGGCAATGTTTATTCAGAGGCATTTTGTGATATCGGGCGCGAAAATACATTAAGCTAAGCCTGAAAGCAATGAAGTCATAAAAGAAACATCCATAACTTGCAGTAAGCAACATTTATTAAACGTTATTACTGTTATTTCTGTATTTTCTGCAAACAAAATGCACAAAAAAAGCTACACGTTTGCATTATGTTATATATACAATAATAATAAAGGACGTTACCGTATACATTTTTACAAACCAAAGACGTTATATAGACCTCCTTGACTCAAGTTAGAGAAGGGGTGCGTATTACACACAAGGTTTAGGTTTTTCAGAGGTACAGCCCCCTAAAAATCCCCTGCGTATTGTACTCAAGGGCGGACTATACTTGAGGATTTACGGTAATAATTTGAGGATAAATAACATATCCTTTAACCAGAGATACACTAAGGCAGTAATGGTAAAAATAAAGCTGTGCATAGTTATACTTAATACATTTGAGGACACTGAAACGCGGAAAGATCCTCGCTGCAAAAACTGTCTCGGAGCATCAACAACTTCGGTCTTCCACAGTTTCTATCCACCTAATATCCACTACAAGGCGTAGATTTACTTAGAGGATATAAAAGACACCGAAGACATTGAACATAGGGATCGAACCGGAAACTTCATGACACGCAAGCGCACATATTACCCTAATGGTGTTAAAGTTTCAGTAAACTAATAAAAACTACAATCTACATCGAGTGGTCACTTCCCCATTTGTTTACACACATACGCACACACGCACGCGCGCATGCACACACGCACGCACACACATCCATGGTTCATATTTTCAAATTTGGAGGATTATGTTCCGTTTCTTCTTTATCTTAAACCACTCCAATGTACCATCCTGAGATTTTATAAAAGCAAACCAAATAATAAGGATTTCCGACACTGATACAAGGTCGGAAGTGGGAAGGTGTCAATTTAATTGACCCCAATACTTGGCTGGACCCTGGGAGGATAAATAACAAAGTTTACTCGAGCTCAGAACATCAAAAGACTTGACTAAACTGTAATACATTTTGTTTACTGCTCTACCTATTCTGTCATTGTACTGGTTATAATAATAATTGCTAATTTAAGTTCAAGGCCAGCAATTTTAGGACAGGGGTAAATCGATTAAATTGACACCAGTTCTTGACTAGTATTTTATTTTATCAATCCCGAAATAACGAAAGAAAATGTCGAGTTCAACGAGATTTGAACTCGGAACGTAAAGAGACCTAACTAAATACCGCAACATATTTAGACAAGCATCTTATCGATTCTGCCAATCTACTCCGATATTTATAATAATGACTTGAAACAATAAAACTAACATGATACCAACTAGATCTCCCTAAAATAACACATTATCAATTAAAAAGAAAAATAGACAGACACCACTAGAACTTCGGGTAATTTGTCTTAGGCAAATCATTTTAAGATAAACTGGTTATGATTTGACAGTAAGTTTACTCAACCAGAACTGACTAGGGTCTAAACAACTACTACGGATTATTATCGGTGGTTCTTGTATGTTGATCACTGTTGTATGTCGAAGAAATTTGTCTCAGTGGTTGCCAACATTTGTATCAAATATATAGTAAAGAAATTGTTTATGAATTGTTTGAAGCAGAATATTAGCAGCATCAATCTCACAAGTTTCGGAGGGACTGTAAGTAGTCTATCGATACAACCCAAACTTGAAAAAAATTAAAAAGACTGTTTTTAAGGTTTGGATGTCATGGCCATGGATAGATGCTCTAGAGACTTAAGTGTTTTGACCGTCAAACAACTACGATAACGTCAGAGAACTATCATCATCAAAAGATAATCAAAAAATGGATACAATAAGCAGAGCTAAGAGTCCTGGCCGATGGATGGATATAGTCTCCAGAGTTGCTTTGTCCATGGATCGGCAATGACTCGTTTTAAGTACCTTTACTTATGGTTGGTTACCATAGGTGATAGTTAAGTACCTTAGTCTCATGGATAGATACAGTTTCAATAGTTTAACGTATTAAACTATATACATAGTCTATAAAGTGTCTTGACCTAAGGATGGACAGTTTCCAGAGTCAAGTATCTTGATTCATGAATAAACGCAGCTTGAAGAGTTATTTTGACCTATTGATAGACAGGGATTCCAGAAATAAGTGCAATTCTTCCGAGATTAGTAAGATCAACTCCTCCCCTGATATCAGTTTGACGGTTGCGTGACAAACATGGGCAGAGAAGTGAGTTAGTGGTCTAGGAAGTAAAATCTATGCGAAGTAGTTGTTGAGGAGTGGGGTGGAGACACAAGTGTCTAAAACAGAAGAAACAAACCGAGCGAGCCTGAGTGGTGGTGGCCGGAGAATAGCTGAGGATACTATAGTAGCTACGCAAGAAACAGAGGGAAGTGGAAGCTGTCTGTGGGCTTGAGATTAGAATTAGATACAGCATAACATCGGCGACAGGAAACAAATTATAAACTCATGGATATGCCGTCTGATCGAGCAAACGTGTGTTGCTCATGGATGTGGCATTCTGATCCGGTCATCAAAGAATCGTATCACTTTTTAACAGCTTGTAGCTCATCGTTTTCACAGTAACTCCCTTTTGTGATGTTGGCATCATAGTTTCAAGCGCACGAAGTAGTGACTATGACAGTGAATATTACTAGTTATAACCATCAAGGACGATAAAGAAGTTAGGTGAGATAACTATAAATAAATGTTATAAAAGTACTAGAATATATAATAGGTTTTCTATGGATTCGATGAGATGTGTTGTCATATGTGCGACTTGATAAACGGTTCCCAAATAACAGGAAACAGGAAATGTGTACAAGCACATATATGTCATGATTCTATGTTCACCAATAGTTCACTTCTGCTTTGTGTGTGTGTCTGTGTATGTGTATATTTCCGGACATATTGTGTGTCTGACAGATAATCACAGAAATCAATAATCAGCGAGTGTGAGTACGTGTGTATTGGTGTTTATATACACATTAGAACAGAAACCGATAATGTACGGAAACAACCGAAATATCAAGATTTCGTTCAACTTACTATAAAAGCAATTTTACAGCGCGCTCAAGGCTCAAGCTGCCGATATCCACAAGAAAAATAGAATTTAGAACTGACTTGCGGAAACGATCAGTTATTGTTATTCTACAGATAAATGTTTAGCAGCGACACAGAAAATATAGCTTTGTGCAAGAAGGTTCAATGTAACTAACATCAACAACAACAACAATAATAATAATGGTTTCAAATTTTGTCACAAGGGCAGCAATTTTGTGGGGAAGGGATGAGTCGATTACATCGATCTCGGTCATTCATTGGTATTTAATTTATCAACCCCGAAAGGATGAAAGGCAAAGTCGACCTCGGCGGAATTTGAACTCAGAACGTAACGGCCGACGAAATACCTATTTCTTTACTATCCACAAGGGGCTAAACACAGAGGGGACAAACAAGGACAGTCAAAGGGATTAAGTCGATTATATCGATCCCAGTGCGTAACTGATACTTAATTTATCGACCCCGAGAGGATGAAAGGCAAAGTCGACCTCGGCGGAATTTGAATCAGAACGTAACGGCAGACGAAATACGGATACGCATTTCGCCCGGCGTGCTAACGTTTCTGCCAGCTCGTCGAAACGTTAGCACGTTTATCGACCCCGGAAGGATGAAAGACAAAGTCGGCCTCGGCGAAACTTGAACTCAGAACGTAAAGATGGACGAAATGCCGCGAAGCATTTGCCCGGCGTGCTAACGATTGTGCCACCTCGTCGCCTTTATAATAATAATAATAATAATAATAATAATAATAATAATAATAATAATAATAATAATCCTTTCTGCAGAAGATAGAAGGCTTGAAATTTTGTGGGAGGGGGTAGTCGATTACATCGACTCCAGTGCATAACTGGTACATCGATTTTATCGATCCCGAAGGATGAAAGGTAAAGTCGACCTCGGCGGAATTTGAACTTAGAACATAAAGATGGACGAGATAGTGCTAAGTATTTTATCTGGCGTGCTAACGATTCTGCCAGCTCACCGCCTTAATAATAATAATAATAATAATAATAATAATAATAACGATAATAATAATGATTTCAAATTTTGTCACAAGGCCAGCAATTTCGGGGGATGGGCAAGTCGATTACATTGACTCCAGTGTTTCACTGGTACTTAATTTATCGGAAGGCGGCGAGCTGGCAGAAACGTTAGCACGCCGGGCGAAATGCTTAGCGGTATTTCGTCTGCGTTACGTTGTGAGTTCAAATTCCGCCGAGGTCGACTTTGCCTTTCATCCTTTCGGGGTCGATAAATTAAGTACCAGTTACGCACTGGGGTCGATGTAATCGACTTAATACCCATGTCTGTCCTTGTTTGTCCCCTCTGTGTTTAGCCCCTTGTGAGTAATAAAGAAATAGGTACTTAATTTATCGACCCCGAAAGGATGAAAGGCAGGGTTGACCTCAGAATGTGAAGATAGAGGAAACGCTGCTAAGTATTTAGCCCGGCTTGGTAACGATTCTGCCAGCACGCCGCCTTAATATTAATAACAATGATGATGATGATGATAATAACAAAGTATTGGAGTCCCAAAATTGGAATAAATGACTACATGAATAAATATGCACGTACACACACACACATACTGGCATTTATAAGTAGTAGATACACGTGATTTTGTGAAAACATCAATAATCATTCATTCATTCACAGTTACTCAAATACAAACAATTCTCATTTAATGTACGTAGATCACTTCCACAAATTTTTTCACTAGTTTCCTTTAAGCTACGTTTTTTCTTCCCTTTTTTTTTATATGAGTGTACCGAGTCACCTTATGCACTTAATAACACTGAAATTCCCCTTCCGCAAAACACGTGCACACACACCTCCACTGTGAATGGGACAGCATGAAGCCTAGCGGTACTGGTTGCTAATGTTTACGATATTGCTATTAGTAGTAGTAGTTGTAGTATAAAACACGCTCCTGACGAAGACAGAGATATTATGGGCGTGTTTAACACCTGTCAGGTTATTTAGAATTCTATATTTGTATGCGTGTATATATACATACACAAAAGTATATACATGCACAAGCATATACATACACACACACACATACAAACGCGCGCATACAGCCACGCACATACTCAGCTATAACATATATATATGCATACATATATACGTACGTATGTATACACACACACACATATATATACATATATGTATATATATATATATATATATATATATATGTGCATACATATATGCACATATATGCATACATATATGCACATATATGCATACATATATGCACATATATGCATACATATACGCACATATATGCATACATATACGCACATATATGCATACATATACGCACATATATGCATACATATACGCACATATATGCATACATATACGCACATATATGCATACATATACGCACATATATGCATACATATACGCACATATATGCATAGATATATGCACATATACGCACACATATATGCATAGATATATGCGCATATACGCACACATATATGTACACATATACGCACATATATGCATACACATATACGCACATATATGCATACACATATACGCACATATATGCATACATATATGCACATATATATACATATATTTATATACATACATATATACATATCTATGCATACATATATATATATATATACATATATATGCATACATATATATATATACATATATATGCATACATATATATGCATGCATACAGATATACACATATATGCATGCATACAGATATACACATATATGCATGCATACATATATACATACATATATGCATGCATACATACATATATGCATGCATACATACATATATGCATGCATACATACATATATATGTGCATACATACATATATATGTGCATACATACATATATATGTGCATACATACATATATATGTGCATACATACATATATATATACATACATACATATATATATGCATACATACATATATATATGTATACATACATATATATACATACATATATATATACATACATATATATATGCATACATACATATATACATACATATATATATGCATACATACATATATATATATGTATACATACATATATATACATACATATATATATATATGTATACATACATATATATACATACATATGCATACATATATATATATATATGTATACATACATATATATATATATATATATATATGTATGTTACCTATATTATTATATATAACATTATATATATATGTATACCTATATATATAATATTATATATACATATATATATATATGTATACCTATATATATATATATTATACATTATATATATATGTATACCTACATATATATATATATTATATATGTATACCTACATATATATGCATACATATATATGCATACATATATATATGCATACATATATATATGTATACCTACATATATATATATATATGTATACCTACATATATATATGCATACATATATATATGCATACATATATCTATGCTACATATATATAATGTATACCTACATATATAATAATATATATATGCATACATATATATATGCATACATATATATATATATATATATATGCATACCATATATATGCATACATATATATATGTATACCTACATATATATATATATATATGCATACATATATATATGCATACATATATATATGTATACCTACATATATATATGCATACATATATATATATGCATACATATATATATGCATACATATATATATGCATACATATATATATATATGTATACCTACATATATATATGCATACATATATATATATGCACCATATATATATGCATACATATATATATGCATACATATATATATATATGTATACCTACATATATATATATGCATACATATATATAGTATACCTACATATATATATGTTATACCTCCTATATAAGGTATACCTACATATATATATGCATACATATGAGATATTATACATACATATATATATCATATATAGATGTATACCTATATATATATATATATTAATATAATATATATATAACACATATATATATATATAATACACATATATATATTATATACACATATATTATATATATATACACATATATATATATATATACTATATATATATGTATACCTATATAAATATTATATACATATATATATATGTATACCTATATAAATATATATATACATATATATATATGTATACCTATATAAATATTATATATATATATGTATACCATATATATATATATATATATATATAACATATATATATATATATGTATACCTACAATATATATATATATATGCATACATATATATATATATATGTATACATACCTACATATATATATGCATACATATATATATGTATACATACATATATATATGTATAGCTTACTACATATATATATGATACCTACATATATATATATGCATACATATATATATATATGGCATACATAATATATATATGCATACATATATATATGTATACATCATATATATATGTATACCTACATATATATATATATATGCATACATATATATATGTATACCTACATATATATATATATATGCATACATATATATATGTATACCTACATATATATATGTATACCTACATATATATATGTATACCTACATATATATATATATATGCATACATATATGTATACCTACATATATATATATATATATGCATACATATACATATGTATACCTACATATATATATATATATGCATACATATATATATATATGCATACATATATATATGCATACATATATATATATATATATATATGCGTACATATATATATATATATATGCATACATATATATATATATATATGCGTACATATATATATATATGCGTACATATATATATATATATATGCGTACATATATATATATATGCGTACATATATATATATGCGTACATATATATATATATGCGTACATATATATATATGCGTACATATATATATATATGCGTACATAGATATATATGCGTACATATATATATATGCGTACATATATATATATGCGTACATATATATATGCGTACATATATATATATATATATATATATATATATATGCATACATACATATATATGCATACATACATATATATGCATACATACATATATATATGCATACATATATAAATGCATACATACATGTACAGTTGCGGCAAAAATGTTCAGAACGGCATTGTTTTCGTCAGAAAAGTAGATATAAGTTTTTATCAAAGTTGTTTTATATTCTATAATTTTCACAGACAATAAATATGATATTATTTGTTATTGTCTGAGATTTTTGTGTAATTTGAGAGGATAATACAAAAGTTATGGATGATTTAGTGATTTACTGCAAAACCCATGCCGGCCAAAATGAGCAGAACGGTTGCTTTTACTCTGTGTTTTAGTATATTTAACCCTCGAACTCTAATGTTTTAAATTTGTTTACGTAACGGTTCGTTTACTAAACATTAGTAAGAATATCTGCAGTGTACTTTGTAAATATAATGCCACTTACTCCGTTACCAATTCGTCAGCAGATTATTAAGCTTCGAAAGAAGGATAACTTAAGTATTGGTTCTATTGCAAAGATTGTTAACAAGTCAAAAAGTGTTGTTCACGGTATTCTTAAGGTCTAGAAAAATGACCAAGAGAGAAGATCGTGCTATGGTAAAGTTGGTTAAAAAGGACAGATTTAAAACTGCTACTGCTGTTTCTCGGGAAATGAACATTGTACTGAAGAAAACTTTATCTCGAAAAACTGTCTCGTCATTTAGTTGAACATGACCTACAAGCAAGAGCACCTGCAGTGAAGCCACTAATCAGCTCCAAGAATAAAAAGTGTCGTCTTACCTTTGCAACCGAACATGTGTTGTGGTTTCAAGAAAAATGGCAAACGGTGCATTTCAGTGATGAATCTAAGTTTATGTTATTTGGCTCAGATGGGAAAAGGTACGTTCGTCGAAAAGTAGGTGAAAAATTGTTGCCTAAATGCCTTAAGACTAGTGTTAAATTCGGTGGAGGAAGTGTCATGGTTTGGGGGATGATATCTGGAGATGGTGTGGGCCCTTTTTGCAATTACATGGAAAGGTAAATGCAGGAGTTTATAAACAACTTGTAAAAGATCATGTCTTGCCTGTACTGAGAAATTCAACTAAGCGACCACCCATATTCATGCAGGACAATGCCCCATGCCACAAGGCTAAAGTGGTCATGAACTTCCTCAAGGTTGAAAAGTTTATTATTATGGATTGGCCTGCTCAAAGCCCAGATCTCAATCCTATTGAAAATGTGTGGAATATTCTAGGAGAACGTTCGAAAGGCAGAAATCCTAAAACAACCGAGCAATTATGGAATGCCCTTCAGGAAGAATGGAATAAGATCACCCAGCAAGAAATTGAAAATTTAATTTTGTCATGCTGTCGAAGATGTCGAAGTGTGATTGAAGCTAAAGGGCTTCACACTAAATATTAAATAATTCCAGTATTCTCTGTCATTTTTGATTATTTTGTTATTTTTTTAACCGTTCTGATCATTTTGGCCGCCATGGGTTTTGCAGTAAATCACTAAATCATCCATAACTTTTGTATTATCCTCTCAAATTACACCAAAATCTCAGACGATAACAATTAATATTGTATTTATTGTCTGTAAAAATTATAGAATATAAAACAACTTTGATAAAAACATATCTACTTTTCTGACGAAAACAATGCCGTTCTGAACATTTTGGCCGCAAATGTATGTATATATATATATATATATATATATGCATCCATATATATATTTATGCATACATACATATATATATGCATACATACATATATATATGCATACATACATATATCCATATATATATATATGCATGTGTAGTAAGTAGCTTGCTTACCAACCACATGGTTCTGGGTTCAGTCCCACTGCGTGGCATCTTGGGCAAGTGTCTTCTGCTATTGCCCCGGGCCGACCAGTGCCTTGTGAGTGGATTTGGTAGACGGAAACTGAAAGAAGCCTGTCATATATATATATATATATATATATATATATATATATATATATCTTATATATATATATATATATATATGTAATGTATGTGTGTATATGTTTGTGTGTGTGTTTGTCCCTAGCATTGCTTGACAAACCGATGCTGGTGTGTTACGTCCCCGTCACTTAGCGGTTCGGCAAAGGAGACGATAGAATAAGTACTGGGCTTACAAAGAATAAGTCCCGGGGTTGATTTGCTCGACTAAAGGCGGTGCTCCAGCCTGGCCGCAGTCAAATGACTGAAACAAGTAAAAGAGTAAAGGGTATATACATATATCCATATATATACATATATATATGCATGTATACATATATATATGCATATATCCTCATCATCATCATCATTTAGCGTCTGCTTTCCATGCTAGCATGGGTTGGACGGTTCAACTGGGGTCTGTGAAGTCAGAAGGCTGCATCAGGCCCAGTCTGATCTGGCAGTGTTTCTACGGCTGGATGCCCTTCCTAACGCCAACCACTCCGTGAGTATAGTGGGTGCTTTTTACGTGCCACCCACACATGTGCCAGACGGAGCTGGCAGACGGCCACGGACGGATGGTGCTTTTTACGTGCCACCGGCACGGGGGCCAGGCGAGGCTGGCAACATATATATATGCATATATACATATATATATATGCAAATATATATATATATGCATATATACATACATATATATGTGCATATATACATATATATGTGCATATATACATATATATGTGCATATATACATATATATATATATATATATGTGCATATACATATATATATATATATATATATATATATATATATATATATATATATCATATATAGTATAATAAATCCAATACTTAATATCAGGGAAAAATTAGATTTAGGATTAAATCCAATTTTATAGTATAAATATATATATTATATGATATTAAATTAGAGATAAAACCACTATTAGGCAAATCAAACAGTGAAAAACATAAGCCAATACATAAAATTAATTAAAAAATATAAAAGTTAAAAATTAAAAAATTATTTAAATAATTTAAACTTATAAATTTTAAATATATATATTTATATATATATATATATATGTATGTGTATTTTTATATTTACATATTATTTTATTTATTGATTTATTTATTAATTTTTTTTATATAAATATCAAAAGTATTAAAAGTTTCAGCCATGAAACGATCGTAGTGTTTTACTCTTTATCTTTTATTAAACTTTTGATACTTTTGATATTTATATAAAAAAATTAATAAATAAATAAATAAATTAATAAATAAATTAATTAATAAATAAAATAATATATATATATATATATTAATATACATACATATATATATATATATTTGTATATATATATTTAAAATTTATAAGTTTAAATTATTTAAATATTTAAAAAATTTTTAACTTTTATATTTCTAAATTAATTTTATGTATTGGCTTATGTTTTTCACTGTTTGATTTGCCTATTTTGTTGCCGGCTTTCTTAATGAGGATGTCTAAAAATGGTAATTCCCACGGTGGATCATAACGAAGAGGAATTACCATTTTTAGACATCCTCATTAAGAAAGCCGGCAACAAAATAGAGACAGATATCTATTATAAACCGACAGACTCCAAACAGTACCTACGCTTTGATTCATGCCACCCAAGACACACTAGAATAAATGTTTTGTTTAGCTAGAAGGATTTGCACCATAATATCAGACACAAACGTCTCCAGGAACTTAGAACTACACTCATAAATAGAAATTATCCACAGCCCCTAATAGACAGTGCAATCCAACAGGCACTTAAATTAAGTATAGAAGACCTGAGACAAACAAAACAAAAAAAAAAAGAAAATTAAAAACCCTTCCCTACATCTCTACACACAACCCACTTAACAATGAGGCCTTCAGCACCATACTACAAAGCACAGCACCACTAAAGGGAGACTCAAAGATGAACCAGATCCTCGAAACACACACCATCATTAAAAGTAAACGGCAACCAAAATCCTTGAAAAAGATTATAACACAAGCTAAACTGCACTCAACATCAACCACAAAACCAGCAGTTAGAAAATGTGGAAGGCCCAACTGCGGAATCTGTGTCATCTTGGTGGAAGGTTCAGAATTTATACTAGAACAAGGCCATCAGTTCACCATTAGAACAAACTTCACCTGTGCATCAGAAAACTTAATTTACGTCTTAACATGCGCAGGCTGCAATAGGCAGTATATAGGCCATACAAAAAATAGCTTACGTAAAAGGATGGCGGTGCATAAATCCCAAATTAGAAACCCTGAATACCGGAAAATACCAGTCAGCGAACACATAGATAGATGTGCTACAAATGAAAATCCGAAATTCACAACTTACCCACTTTACAAATTCAGTGACAGCGTAACCTTCACCCAACGCCAAAATAAAGAACTTTATTTCATCAAAAAATTTAGACCAAGTTTGAACACCCTGGGCCAGGAATATTAAAACAAAACATTGGTCTTCCGAAAAGGAAAAAGGAAATTCTACCACAATTACAATTGTGGAATTACAATTTCTCAGATCTTTAAACAGTCACTCCCGCTTGCAGTGGTATGTTTTAGGGAAAAATGAATTTATAAAGAAAATTTTTTTTTCTGCGAGCAGATCTGATTTTGATTCGTTAAAAAATTGATGACGTTTTTCTTCCGTGGTCAAGCTTGTCGTTCTACTTGGTTGGTTTCCTTACAGGATATAGTTGGGGGTCTTTACCTTGTATTCGTTGAAGTTAGGCTTTGATTGGTTTGGAATTATGTGACGTCAGTGAACAGTGCCAGTGAACCCACCACTTTTGCTGCTACGATCAACAGTCCTCTACTACTAACCCCAACCACCACCAAGGTTGCCAAAATTACGACCAACTACTACGACCAACAATCACTACTGTTGCTACCATTGGAACACAAGGTAACAAAAAAGCGGTTCCTTTTAATACCAGCAAGAAACAATAATGGACTTCTTCAATACACTCAATAGGAATATAGCGATTAACAGTAAGAAACGATTATGAACTTTTCAATTTTCACTTTGTATAATATTTTTGATAAGGTTCGTTTTTTCAAGAACATGGATTCTATTGAGACCAGTTAGAAACGATTATGAACTTCTCCATTACACTTTTCTTCTCCATTACACTTTTTATAATATTTTTGATAAGGTTCGTTTTTTCAAGAACCGAAACATGTAAAATTCATAAGAAAATTAAAATTTATCTAATATAGTGGCGTTTTCAAACTTCTTTTTTACAAATATATACCCACTCGTATACGATCTACTCTTATTATAAATATATATATATATATATATATAATATATATATATATATATAGATATTACATATATATATATATATACACACATACATACATGGTGCGTAAGGTATTTGAGGACATACATTTTTGGGGTCATTGCTGCATGTTTTGCTAATTCTGTAAAATCTTTGTTTCATAAAATAATGCCAGACCCTCAACTTACACAAGAAATGAAGAGACATGCTGTTATTGTGGTTATAAAAGCAGAGCATAGCGATTTAGAAATATATCGATTTTTAAAAGTTGCCAGATCTTTCGTCTACAAAGTTTGTAAGGAGTTAGAGACTGAAGATGGAAATGTATCACCAGTATCAAGGCATAAAAAGCATTATAAACACTCTGAAATCATCAGAACACTTGAATTTATCCAGCAAGTTCAACAGACCATTGATTACAATCTCAGAAAGTCGATGTGGTAAATTGTAAAAGATCTCCATGTGTCAGAAGGAACAGACAGAAATGTTGTCCACAAAGACATCAGATATAAGTCGTATATGATGAGGAAAGGTCAATTTGTCAGTAAAAGCAAAAGAAAACAGTACATCAGATCTAAAAGGCTCTTAAACAAACTGAAAAATGCAGCAGAAGTTTTGATTTGGTTTTTCTCAAACGAAAAAAACTTCGACCAAGACAGTGTATGCAATGGAAGGCCAGTAAGACTCTGTACTATCACACATGGCTCTAGTAACACAGGAATGGATAGCTGAAAATTTTCATGATTACATAACCCCTAACATTTGGCCTCCTAATTCCTCAGATCTCAATTCATTGGACTATTACATGTGGAGCATTGTTGAGAGAGAAGTCAATGAACACGCCCATAACGCCAAAGATTCTTTGAAAGCTGGCATAGTCAGAGTAATGATCAAAATGAACCAGGACCAGTTACTTCGAGCATGTAGATGATTTAGATTTCGTATAGAAGCAGTTATTGAAGCTGAAGGTGGCTTTATTGAATAACATTATAGAAAAGAAGGTTTATTTTTTATCCTCATAGCATTTTTTGATAAATAAAGTTATTATCTATCATTATATATCTATTTTTCTTTATAAACCTAAATCTATTCTCAAATATCTTACGCATCCTGTATATATATATATATGTATATATGTATGTGTGTGTTTCCTCCACAACTGCTTGACAACTGGCGTTGGTGTATTTATATTCCCCGTAACTTAGCGGTTCGGCAAAAGAGACCCGATAGAACAAGTACCAGGCTTAAACAAATAATACGGGGTTCGATTCGTTCGACTAAAATTCTTCAAGTCTGTGTCCTAGCATGGCCGGAGCCAAATGACCGAAACAAGATTACACACACACACACACAGAGTACGAAAATGTCAGAGGGAAATACCTTAGAGAAACATTATGCAACTAAATACAAATATAGTAGAGTTTGACATGTGATATAGTGAGGAGGAAAGCGATCAACTGAAAGTATTCAAGCAATTTGTACACAAAAATTCCCACTGACTATCTGAAATTTAAAAACAGTAAACCAAAGTAAGTAATTCCTGTAAGGTCAGCTGATGAAAATGTTTTGATATTGCAGATTAGAGTTGACCTGGTTTTCCAACTGATTTCTGTCATTTTTCGGTAAAATCCTCGCTGTAAATTCCGGCTGAGTAATTACATCGTTATAAATATATATATATCACCTTAATTTCACCTCAAGGTAATTATATAATGAACCAATGCATTATCGGTAAATTCATCGTCATGTTTTTTTTATCCACAAATAAAAGTTAAAAATCAAAGCAAAGATAGCTGTGGGTGTATAGACACGCATCCGCACAAGCATCTATGTATGTGTAGATAAATTAGTATACGTCAAAGGTAACATTTATGCATGCTTTTCCTAACGTTTTAATACACCGAAAAAAAAAAAAAGAAACATCTACGCAAACATTTTAGTCTACGTGCCACAAAATCCCAGTCGGAGGGATGAGTATCCCTTGTAGTATGATAAATGGTAGCATGTGTTGTGAGGAATGATGGGTTTATGTCTGGGAGGGTCTTACGCATGGTAGAGCTAGAGTGGCCAAGAGCTCGGTGTAGTAGTTTGTTATACTGTATTTTGTTGGTTAACTCTAGTTCAACTCTGATCGAGCCGATATATCATGGAAAACATTCAATCCTTGACCACCTGGCATTTTAAAGCAAATGTCTGATTAAGTTGTCTGACGTATATTTCCTTCTGTATGAGGGTAGCGGTGTGATGAGGGAGCTGCAACAGCTATTTTCTAATTGACACTGTTATAGACAAAATATTTTCCACATATTTCACATTGCATATCTGTTTGAGAATACGTGTGAAGACTATTTTAGAAGAGACTATTTTCCTAAAAATCTCAGCAATATTCAGAAATAATTCCGCGTAAAGTTTTTTCTTTTAATAAACATTTCCCAAGTGTCCCTCGCCACTGTGTTACCATCCTATTTATATTTTTCAGTTCAAGAATTTTCAAATTCCTATACTTGTAAGATTCTCATTGTCCATGAACAAATCCCAAGGACAAATAGATGTCGAGGAGCAGCTTGACAGCAGCTGAAAATCCTCGTTTCTTTCATGAATGTGTGTGAAATGTCGACTCGTTGGAAGCCAGAACAGACATAACGACAATGCTCAAGGGAGAAAAACTAACAGAATTATTCTGAAGCTTTAATTTGAGAATTGCCAATCTGCGTTTTGCTGGAAGTAATATTTTGCGTCATAAATCTACTACAAATAATACAAAAGACTAGTCAGCAACTGATTCATCTGCTTTTCCAGGCGACACTGGTTATTCCGCTAGTGTATTTACATATAATGTGAAGGCGCATAGTTCAGTGGTTAGTGCTCAGGCTCACAATAATGAAGTAGTGAGTTCGATCCCCGGACCGGGCTGTGTATTGTGTTTTCGAGCAAGACACTTTATTCCACATTGCTCCAGTTCACTCAAATGTAGAAATGGGTTGTGATGTTACTGGTGCCGAGCTGTATCGGCCTTTGCCTTTCTCTTGGGTAAGATCAGTGGTGTGGAGAGGGAGGCTGGTATGCATGAGCGACTGCTGGTCTTCCACAAACAACCTAGCCTGGACTTGTGCCTGGGAGGGAATTTTCTAGGTACAATCCCATGGTCATTCATGACCGAAGGGAGTCTTTACATACTTGAGTGCAGCATGGTCGAATGGTGAACAAGTTTGCTTTGTAATCACGAGGGTCGATCAAGTGTCAATCCCACAGCGTGAATTCTTCAGCAAGTGTCCTTTACAACAAACAAAAATCCACACAAGACCTGTGAACGAAACACAGTTGACAGAAGCAATGCAGAGGACCGTTGAATTGCTTGTACCCGGAATTCAAAGGTACAGCTTTTCTGTGGAATGCTCAGAGACTTTCGCGTTAATTCATTGGACAAGCAAATTCAGAAGACAACCATCATCAATGAAACCAGCGAAAATCCATTTACTCACTGATATAACTTTTATCTTCTACTTGATTCAGTCATGGGACAGCGGCCATGTTGGAGCACCGCAACGAAGGATTAGCCGAACAAACCGACCTTGGTACTAATATTTCTTTTCAGTCTGGTATTTATTCTATCGGTCTCTTTGGCCCAACAGCTAAGTAATGGTAACGTAAACAAAGCAACATCGGTTGTTAAGCGACGTAGAGGGTGTGATAAAGACGCGCGTGCGCGCGCACACACACACCACACTTTTTGTGCGTGAGGCATCACTAATACATATACACACATATAATCAAATATAATGTAACGGTTTGCTGTTAAGGTGTTGGTTGCCAGTATGCAAGATGGAAGAACAGTGATTGAAGTTTAAGAAAATATTTAATTGCTGTTACTTTAGCTCGTTCACGAACCAAATGGTTCCAAGTTCAGTCCCACTGCGTGGCACCTTGGGCAAGTGTCTTCTACTATAGCCTCGGGCCGACCAAACCCTTGTTAGTGGATTTGGTAGACGGAAACTGAAAGAAGCCCGTCGTATATATGTATATATGTATGTGTGTGTGTCTGTGTTTGTCCCCCCAACATATATGTGTGTGTGTGTGTTTACGTCCCCGTAATTTAGCGGTTCGGCAAGAGAGACCGATAGAATAAGTACTAGACTTATAAAGAATAAGTTCTGGGGTCGATTTGCTCGACTAAATGCGGTGCTCCAGCATGGCCGCAGTCACATGACTGAAACAAGTAAAAGAGTAAGAGAGAGAGAGAGAGAGAGAGAGAGAGAGAGAGAGAGAGAGAGAGAGAGAGAGAGAGAGAGAGAGAGAGAGAGAGAGAGAGAGAGCGAATATATCCAAAACACGACGGATTGGTATGTATAACTAGTAAATGGAAAAGCATACGAGGTATAAAGAGTTAATTTCAGCCGGTATTAGTGTATACGATCTCATAGTAGTATATTATAGAGAGATATGGTTATATTACAGAGAAAAGAAAGTGAGTTAGTGAAAGTGAGAGTCGAGGGAAGTTATATCGCATAGTCACTGATTGTAACTTTCTTACCTCTGGCCGTTTGGTCTCTAGTGGCTACCTGCTTGTGGCCATGACTAGTTGTCCGTTCGCACTCACTGATGGTCGCTCTCACTGACTGACTTTAGCTAACGGACGTCTTCTTTCTATAACTATCGAAAACCAGCCAGAAGATAGACATATTGTTGAGAACAATAGATTTCGTTGGAGGTCTGTTAGCTTTGTCCTTGCTTTTGGTGGCCGAGAAGCGGTTAGAAGGGTCAAGTAGCAAAAACATTATTATTTTGCTTAGCGAAGGCAACTGGCAAATGTAACTGCTGTCACTCAGAAAAACTATTGTTTTACCGTAAGAAAAGTGCTGTTGAACTGTTAAATGAAATTTGGTGATCGAGGATCGAATCCACGCTATGCCGACATGAAACCACTACAATAAACATTACATTTTTGAAGATACATGCCAGAGCAATTCAACCGTTAATACATACACACAGTTACCAGTTAATATACATTCAAACAATATGGCTATGATAAAATATCTCTGGGAAATATTTTAGATTGTAAGTGGAAATTCAGGAAGGCGTCACAAATGTAATTATATGAGTTGAAAAAGTTTCATCAACAAAGATTGTCCAAGCAATTAGTAAAATAACAAGGGAGATAATTTCAAATAACGCTTCTCACATATTCATACGCTTCTTTCATTAGTTCTCATCTGTATATTGCTTTTGTGAGAAAGTGCACCGAGTAACCTTT
The DNA here is from genome assembly GCF_006345805.1 of Octopus sinensis. Taxonomy (NCBI): domain Eukaryota; kingdom Metazoa; phylum Mollusca; class Cephalopoda; order Octopoda; family Octopodidae; genus Octopus; species Octopus sinensis. The sequence continues at coordinate 53,152,087 of NC_043006.1, read as the reverse complement.
TGCACTGAATAACCTTTATCTGTAATGATTCTCTCTACTACACACTCATACCCACACGCCGAACCTTGCTGTGACTGTTGCAGTAGGAACAGATACCCCGCGGAACTAGTTGTTGGTGTAGTAGTAGAATTAATAGTATAAAGCAAATATTACTCCACGTTCCTAACATAGATATATTTGTGTGTCACATATTTTGTACTGCTATGAATCGTACAGAAATATATATATATATATATATATATATATATATATATATATATATATATATATATATATATATATATATATTATATGTGTACATACGTACACATTCATACATACATACATAATAACTTGTTACTGTTGAAATTCCAATGAAGGAACCT
>NC_043006.1:53139190-53151622 GCF_006345805.1 Octopus sinensis | reverse complement strand
TATTATCATCTGCATGTGAAACAAGGAACAGTATTAACTCAGACAACAACCTAGCTATCACTGGTTTAAACTATTGTTCCAATATCTAGCAACAAAGAAGGCTACTAAGCACTTGGAGAAATTTGCTAAGCATTTATCAAGTTGCTTGTGAAAAAAAAAATACGAAAGCACAATTTCACATGCAGGAAATAACTACCCTAATACAAAACTAATCGGCAACAGGAGTTCTTTGTTGTTGTCGCCATCGTCATCATCATCATCATCATCCTCATCATCATCATCATCATCAATCATCATCATCAACCATCATCATCATCATCATCAATCATCATCATAATTTTCCTCCTCTTCATCATCATCATCATCATCATCTCCATCAATCATCAATCATTATCATCATCATCATCATCATCATCATCACCACCATCATCATCATCAATCATTAATCATCATCATCATCATCATCATCATCATCATCATCATCATCAATCACCATCATCATCATCGTCATCATCATCATCAATCATCATCATCATCATCATCATCATCATCATCATCATCATCATCATCATCATCATCATCAATCACCATCATCATCATCATCATCAATCATCATCATCATCAACCATCATCATCATCATCATCATCATCATCATCATCATCATCATCATCATCAATCATCATCATCATTCCCTGGACATTATTGTCTCAAGTCCTAGGACTTAGGATTGGCACCCAGCTTTTATGGTGTATAAGTGACCAAGACTACATCATTCCCCCTTGCAGGGGGTGCCAGTCCGTCACAGGGTTCATCTTTTACAGCTGAGTGGACTGAGGAAACACAAAATGAAGTGTTTTGCTCAAGAACACAATGCATCGAAACCTTAGTCATGTGATCCTGCTGGCAGCACCCTATCCACCAGGACATGCACCATCATTAACGTTGTATGGGGGAACCTGTACACCCCCATGACTGGCTAAGTGAACTATGCTAATTAGTATAAATGAGCATACACAGAACAGTCTGGGAAGAGTGTCATATGAGCAGTGATAGTGTACAGGTCGTAGGAATTATTGAATAGAGATACCGTGGAGTGCTTGTTGAAGATACACAATTGGAGAGTAATAAGAGAACCTGAGGAACATTTAATATTATAACAGTTATAGGGCGTCGAGGGGCTGGCAGAATCCTTAGCACGCCGGGCAAAATGCTTAGTGGTATGTAGTCTGCTGTTATGTTCTGAGTTCAAATTCCATCAAGGTCAACTTTGCCTTTCATCCTTTCGGGGTTGATTAAATAAGTACCAGTTACGCACTGGGGTCGATGTAATCAACTTAATTCATTTGTCTGTCTTTGTTTGTCCCCTCTGTGTTTAGCCCCTTGTGGGTAGTAAAGAAATAGGTATTTTGTCTACCGCTACGTTCTGAGTTCAAATTCTGCTGAGGTCAACTTTGCCTTTCATCCTTTCAGGGTTGATTAAATAAGTACCAGTTATGCACTGGGGTCGATGTAATGGAATTAATCCGTTTGTCTGTCCTTGTTTCTCCCCTCTATTTTTAGCCCCCTGTGAGCAATAAAGAAATAATTTAAGGGCGGCAAGTTGGCAGAAATGTTAGCACGCTGGGCAAAATGCTTAACAGTATTTCATTTGCTGTTACATTCTGAGTTCAAATTCCGCTGAGATCGACTTTGACTTCCATCCTTTTGGGGGTCATTTAAATAAGTACCAGTTACACACTGGGGTCAATGAAATTGACTTAGTCCCTTTGTCTGTCCTTGTTTGTCCCCTCTATGTTTAGCCCTCCTGTGGGCAATAAAGAAATAAATATTATAACAGTTCAGAATATAACAGTGACGATGAGAAGTCGTACGTGATATCAATTTTACTCTTGGTAAACTATAAATCGGTAACCATAATGTACTTGCTGTGCCTGTAATGACACTGATATCTGGAATAGTCAACTGAATTCCTGAAGGAAATGAAGTTATAGATAGTGGTTATTGGCATGGACGAGATTGTGTGGCTGAGAGGAATGCTTCCTGACTACATCGTTTCAGGTTCAATCCCACTCTGTGGCACTCTGGGCAAGTATTTTCTACTGTACCTTTGGGCTGAACAAAACCTTGCGAGTGGATCTGGAAGAGAGAAACTGAAAGGAGTCTGTCGCTTATATGCGTGTGTGTGTGTGTGTGTGTGTGTATGAGAGTTTGTGTGTGTCTGCGTGTTTGTGAAAGTCTGCGTGTGTGTGTGTGTTTGTGTGTGTGTGTGAGTGTGTGTATGTACTTGTGTGTGTGTGTGAGTCTGTGTGTGCATGTCATGGGTGTGTGTGTGTGTGTATGAGTCTGTGTGTGCGTGTCGGTGTGTATGTGTGTCTGTGTGTGTGTGCGTGTGTGCGTGTGTGTGTGTGTGTGAGAGAGAGAGAGAGTTTGTGTGTGCGTGTGAGAGAGAGAGTTGTGTGTATGTGTGTGAAGTGCGTGTGTATTTGTTCCCTCATCTTGACATTGTTTGATAGTAGTAAATGAATGTCATTCCTTTCTAATATTCTGTGACAACATGTCTGACCATGGGGGAAATATAAGGTTGCTCGGAAACGGGAAAACGTTGGCAACAGCATTAGCAACATGTGGAGGAGTGAAGAGAGAGCTGTTGCAACTGAAAATGAGGGAAAGTGATGCTACATTAAAATATGTGCCCTTTAAACAGCCTCCTTCTTCATCAAGACATTGAGTGGAACAGACATGTGGAAGGGGTCTCTGAGAGGGAGAAGTTTCTGGCCAGACGTTGGAGTAGTGCACATACTCCCTTTTACTCTTTTACTTGTTTCAGTCATTTGACTGCGGCCATGCTGGAGCACCGCCTTTAGTCGAGAAAATCGACCCCAGGACTTATTCTTTGGAAGCCTAGTACTTATTCTATCGCTCTCTCTTGCTGAACCGCTAAGTTACGGGGACGTAAACACACCAGCATCGGTTGTCAAGCGATGTTGGGGTGGGGGGCAAACACAGACGCACAAACACACACACACACACACACACATACATATATATAATATATATATATATATTATATATATATATATATATATATATATATATATATATATACATATATACGAGGGGCTTCTTTCAGTTTCTATCTACCAAATCCACTCACAAGGCTTTGGTCGGCCTGCGGCTATAATAGAAAACACTTGCTCAAGGTACCACGCAGCAGGACTGAACCCAGAACCATGTGGTTGGTAAGCAAGCTACTTACCACACAGCCACTCCTGCGCCTATGTGTAGCTATGACCATTGAGTTCTGCTGATCCTTGAATATTCTGTTCTAATTTTGTCTTGAAGTAAGAGTGTCCTTATTTTTAGCCTTTCCTTCTACACAATAAGAGCATCTATCCATAGAAAATTTGCTTCAATTAGCTTTTTTTGACCTTTGTAAGTATGGAAAAGTGGATGCTAAAAAAAACGAATTATGATACGGAACATCCACAAAATTTTTAATGCTACCCAAAATCTTCCGCATTGGCAAAACCATTGCTTGTTAACCATTTTAATCAACTTGATTAAACAAACACTTGTACAGTTTATTATTCCGTGCATTACAGAAGCGTTGGGTTAATAAAAATCTTGCCATAATATTGAGTTTTATGCTAAGAAATCTGTTTTCTTATTGACTTCTGTGCCAATGAACATGGAGAGCCAAAGAAAAATGTTTTGTGTTTTGGAACTCTGTGTTACAAGATTTTCAGGAACACAATGCTTCTGTAAAATGAAGAATGCTTGGACATTATTGGGACTATTTTAGCAATTCAGAAGGGATGAAGTCAAACATAGCTGGATTTCATCATCATTGACATCATCGTCATCATCATCATCAATGTAATCACCACCACCACCACCACCTCTATGGCCCTCTCTAGCCTTCTGTGGCCCTCTATAGTCCTCTATGGCCCTCTTTGACCCCCAGTAATTTCAGCGATTCATTCTTCTTTCTTCACCAACAATAATTAACAGCAACAAGTACTTCTATGTTGTCACTGAATGTGCTAGAAATATCAGTCAAATCACCTTCAAATTACATTCTACTGCATTGAAAAGGGAGGACACATTGAATAATGTAGTCCCAGATACACAAGGCTGTTCACAGGGCTACACATCCTTAGCAACAACAACAACAATCTTGACAAACTCTGTCTAAGATAAAGGCAGGCTAGCACTGATCCACAGAAAGATTATTCATCATGTTGTAACCTTCGGATAACACTTATTAAATTTCAAGTATTACAGCAAAGAATATATGGAATAAATCAGCAAGCACGAGATTAATATTATCACAAAGATTCGAAGAGCACTTCACAGTAAATATTTAGCCGAAGAAAATCATGAATGCATTACCAAAATACATGGAGAGGAGTGGGATAATGAAGCTTTAAGAAGAGGAAAAAAATTTTTTAAATAACATTCATATCAAGGAAAGCCATACATGTTTTTGTAGCTCGAAGATTTAGAAGTTGATTTTATATACTTAAGCAGATCAATCTCTTCTGTTTGGTGGTATTTTTTTGAAATTTGTAACTCAGATACTTTGTGAGTAAAAAGAGGAATGATGCAAGTGAAGCATGGAGTTTCAGAAATTAATGTCAGTAGCTATGTGGAATAAGTATGTGAGATTCTATCTACTCTGTTAATAGCTCTCTGTAAACATTGTTATTATTATTAAAGACTAGTTTTTGTGAAGGATAATGTCAAACGAAATACGGACCATTCAGTCTTTCTTTTAGTTGTTTCAGTCATTTGACTGCAGCCATGCTGGAGCAATGCTTTTAGTCAAACAAATCGACCCCAGGACTTATTCTTTGTAAGTCTAGTACTTATTCTATCGGTATCTTTAGCCGAACCGCTAAGTTACAGGGATGCAAACACACCATCTTTGGTTGTCAAGCGATGATGGAGAGACAAACACAAGCACACAAACAAATACATATGTATATATATACAACAGGCTTCTTTCAGTTTCCTTCTCCCAAATCCACTCACAAGGTTTTGGTCAGCCTGAGGCTATAGAAGAAAACACTTGCCCAAGGTGACACACAGTGGGGCTGAACCTGGAACCATGCGGTTGAGAAGCAAGCTTCTTACCACATAGCCATGCCTGTTGATCATAGAAATTATGTGTATCTATCTATGTGTGTGTGTGTGCTTGTGTATATCTCTCTCCCCCCCTCTCTCTCTCTCTCTATATATATATATATAATATATATATATATACATATATACATACATACATACATATATATATATATATATATATATATATATATATATATATATATATATATATATATATATATATATAATGTATGTATATATGTATACACACACACATATGCACACAAAGACACTTGCGCAACACGCATGTGGTGACGGAGTGAATTATTGTTTTAGAAGAATAAATAACTTTATTACAAGTCTTGAGTACTTCTCTTCCGGATACACACACAGACATACAACTTGTAATGTGTGTATACGTGCATCTGTGCATCTGTGCACACATGTGTGAGTATGTATGCATGTGGGTCGGGTGTGGGGGGTGGGGTGAAAAGATATCCATCAAGAAATAATATCTGTTTAATCCCAGTTCTTGCTGTTATCAGTGTGTTGCGAAACCAACGGGGGGGGGGATGGTGTGACATCAGACATTATAAAAAAGAAACATATTTATACATCATTCTATGTCTGCAGCTTGCTTGGTTTTCGTTTGTCATGTTTCATTTTTTTTTTTTTATTTTGTTGCTGTTGTTGCAACTGTTGTTGTTGTTGTTGTTGTATATATTTTAAACAACATATTTTACTTACATCTACCTACAAATAATTTTTTTTTCCACATTTTTCATTTTTACCTATCTCCATCACAAGAACATTCTTTCTGACATTATTTTTCTGTTAAATGCACTTTTTAATTTCAAATATCTTTTTACATTTTCATTATTTAAAAAAAATATTATCATTTTTAAATAATATTTAGAAAATTTCTTATTCTGTTTCTCTTTTTTTTTTTTTTACATGTTACCACTTCATATTTTAAAATTACTTTTTGCTTGTTTTGTGTGATTTTATAATGTTTTATTTGAAATTTTTTTGAAGATTCTTTTTAATTTTTTTTTTTTTGTGAAAATTTTCATAGGATTATAATTTTCTTGCTATTAACCTCATCTTTGGAGCTGGAAAAGAAATTTCACTATTTACACATACTACAATAATGGGTGCAGGAATGGCTGTGCGGTTTAGAAGTTTGCTTCCCAACCACATGGCTTTGAGTTCAAACCCACTGCATGGCACTTATGCAAGTACTTTCATTCATAGCCCTTTGTCTCCCACTAGTGATATAAACAATAGTACTTATATGCACCAGAAGACCATATGAGAGGTTCTCTCATGCTAAATATCACAGTATTTTGTATTCTAACACAACATCATATTCTAAGCAGGGATAAATATTACCCTTTGGTATTAATATTGCTTCTATCACTATTAACCCCTTCATTACCAACCCTCCAATCACTCCAAGAGTGTAGTGGGTGCTTTTTATGTGCCACAGTCAGATGAGCCTGGCATAAATCACGTTTGGACAGTGCTTTTTAAGTGCCACCGGCACAGGGACCAGTCAGGAGGTACTGGCCTCAGGTCAGTGGGTACTGGCATTGGAGTCAGGGGGTACTGGCATCAGGTCAGTGGGTACTGGCATCGGAGTCAGGGGGTACTGGCCTCAGGTCAGTGGGTACTGGCATTGGAGTCAGGGGGTACTGGCATCAGGTCACGGGATACTGGCATCGGAGTCAGGGTGTACTGGAATCAGGTCAGGGGATACTGGCATCGGAGTCAGGGGGTACTGGAATCAGGTCAGGGGATACTGGCATTGGAGTCAGGGGGTACTGGCATCAGGTCAGGGGATACTGGCATCGGAGTCAGGGGGTACTGGAATCAGGTCAGGGGATACTGGCATCGGAGTCAGGGGGTACTGGCATCAGGTCAGGGGATACTGGCATCAGGTCAGGGGATACTGGCATCGGAGTCAGGGGGTACTGGAATCAGGTCAGGGGATACTGGCATTGGAGTCAGGGGGTACTGGCATCAGGTCAGGGGATACTGGCATCGGAGTCAGGGGGTACTGGCATCAGGTCAGGGGATACTGGCATCGGAGTCAGGGGGTACTGGCATCAGGTCAGGGGATACTGGCATCGGAGTCAGGGGGTACTGGCATCAGGTCAGGGGATACTGGCATCGGAGTCAGGGGGTACTGGAATCAGGTCAGGGGATACTGGCATCAGGTCAGGGGATACTGGCATTGGAGTCAGGGGGTACTGGAATCAGGTCAGGAGGTACTGGCATCGGAGTCAGGGGGTAGTAAAAAGTGGGGCAATAATGGGGTAGTGATTCATGTAAAAACAACAAAATAATGGGTTCAGTAGGTTAAGTTTTATTTGTGAAATACAGTTGCTTTGAATTTACTTCAGAAAGAGGTCTATGTTGTGATGGTTTGTGATGTGGGGAGCTAGGAGTGTGGTCTGGGTGTCAAGAGGGCAGCAAGCCCAAAAAAGTTTGAGAACCACTGATCTACGACACCATGTTCGATAAAAAAACCCACAAAGAACGAAACAAAACAGGCCCCCATTGGTTACAAACAATGAGTCTTCCAGTTGATACAATTGATGGAACAGCCTCCTCATGAAATTATATGTACAGGTGGCTGAGTATTCCACATACATGCATACCTTAATGTAATTCTCAGGGAGATTCAGCATAACACAGAGTGTGACAAGACCGACCCTTTGAATCACAGGAACAAAAATGATTTTTGCCAGCTGAGTGGACTGGAGCAATGTGAAAATAAAAAAATAACTTGATCAAGAGTACAACACTGCCAGGAATCGAACTCAGAACTTTACAGTCATGAGCTGAATGTCCTAACCACTAGGCATTGCACCGTTCACATGTTAGATATATAACCATATTAAATTACACAATTACATTAAATGTATAATTATGTTGTTTGTGAAATAGTTATGTCATAATCATCATGTATGCACCGATAAACTGCACGCATGCACTGCACGTACACACTATAAACCTACATAATTATGTGCAAGTATACGGAATTAATTGCATACATATGACCATAGTATAGATAATTACACACACGTTTTATTTCTACTCAATTGTGTATCAGACTCTGTTAAAATATACGGTATTATATTCCTCCTCCTCATCATCATCATCACCACCACCACCACCACCACACCATCATCACCACCACCACCACACACCACCATCATTATCATCATCATCGTCCTCATCTTTGTCGTCATCATCATCACCATCACCAACATCATCCTCATCACCACCACCACCACCACCACCGTCGTCGTCATCGTCATCATCATCACCACTTAACATCAGTTTCCGTGCTGACATGATTTGGATGGTTGACAGCAGTATAGTGAATATGTTATACACCAAGAGATGTCACAAAAGAACAGGATAAACACCACTACATGACTTTGCTCAGACTCAGACCTGGATGCTGCATCAAGCAATGCATGGAGGCAGTCGAAGTAAACCAACAGGATTGGTTACCAGCCACCCTCACACACACCCTCACACACACCCTCACACACACCCTCCACACACAACCACACACACAACGGTCTTTTTCCCGTCTGCCAAATCTACTCACAAGACTGGGTTGACCTGAGGCTATAGCAGAAGACACTTGACCAAGATTGCCATGCAGTGGGACTGGAATGAAATTGGAACTATGCCGCTTGTTGGTTGAAGACACACTAACTTTCTCTTATTTACCACAGTTCACATCCAATAATGCATCTTTCATCAATGTAATAGCATCAACTTGCCTTTCTCATCAGCTCATAATACCCCATACCAATTATGTGTATCCCATTGAATATTGGATGGTACAGAGACAGAATTGCAACATTGGAGTAAGCCTGGTGACCATTGATCAGTTGCATGGGGTGAAATGAGTGGTTTGAGGTGATCACCAATTACAGCATAGGATAATCGGGAGATGGTGATACTAGGCCTGTGTACAGTGTTTGTATTACCGTAGCAACATATGACTGGTGACTCAGAACTATAAACATTGTACACCCCCCATACAGTACCCGTTCGTGGTACACATAAACTCAGAAGTCTGGTCTCGGAACGTCACTCCTCCGAAAACCCACTACTCAGGTAGCACCCATCCTTGATTGTATTTTCGACTTAAGAAGACTATTTCGTCTATCTCAACGATCAACAAGGTATAGTCTATTAAGGCTTGACTATACCTTGGTTTGTTACTATGGAAACAGGCATGAATGTGTCTGTGGCTTACAATTGGCTAAAATTACCCAAAACCTGCAAACTTTAAATGCTCTTTTACTTGTTTCAGTCATTTCACTGCGGACATGCTGGAGTACCGCCTTTAGTCGAGCAAATCGACCCCAGGACTTATTTCGTATGTTTAAGAACTGTATTATTCTATCGGTCCTTTTGCCGAACCGCTAAGTTACGGGGACCTAAACACACCAGTTGTCAAGCGATGTTGGGGAGGACAAGCAAAAAACACAAAACACACATATATATAGCGTATATATAGATATTATACGACAGGTTCTTTCAGTTACCTCTACCAAATCCACTCACAAGGCTTTGGTCGGCCGAGGCTATATATGGAAAGACACTGCTTGCCCCAGGTGCCACGCAGTGGTGACTGAGAACCCGGAACCATGTGGTTGGTAAGCAAGCTACTTACCACACCACCACTCCTACGCCTACATTAATTTTTATTTATTTTTTTATTAATTTTTATTTATTAGCTTATGACAAGATAAATTTCATTAGCATACAAAACTACATCAATACACTAAATTTAAAATCAATTGGAACAAAATTAAAGGAATTGAAAAGTGTGGACCTAACAGAGAAGATCCGAGTCCTTTGCTGTCTCTGTGTATACAAACACACACACACACAACACACACACACACAAATTCATAAGTTGTGTAATGTTGCTGGATATTTATAAAATGAAAATGAAGAGTGAAATCAACGAAAGTGGAAAATCCGTAAGATAAGTAGAGATGGAGCTAAAACAAACAGTTAAAGAAACAGAGCTAAAATATAGACTGTGGAAGCATACTGAGTGAATATCATGCAATGTCCACAGGCAACTACATTCATGGCACCTGCGAATGAAATGAAATTGGCACAAGTATATTCGTGTTGTACAAGCGATTATCGTAACAATCAAATGATGCACAGATGTCTCTTTACGGTGACCTTATTCATCATTTCAACTATTGAAAGTCCTATGATAATGGAAAAGTGATGACGTGTGCAGACTTAACTAGTTGGAAGTGCGCAGTGACCTATGACTTTGGCCTGTCACTATGTCCCAAATTATGCAGATTTGCAACGGGACAGAACAGTTATCTGAGAGGTAATAGACGGGAAGTCAGAAATTCTATAGATAACGAGGAAGCATAAGGAGGAGAAAGCAATCATCTGTGAAGATTGAGCAATCACCATGAATGTGTACTTGTTAGCTTTTTATATTCTGAGTACGACACTATTATTAAGCTATTCAGCCTATAGCATGGAAAGAGATCTGCTGTTCAGAAAACTACTCGTCTTCCACGGAAAAAAAGAAAATTCCTGAGACAACGTTAGAGAAGGACTTTCCAGATACAGATGCAGGGGCGATCCTGAGTAACGGAGGCCTTACATTATTATATAAATGCATGTGCATTGATAAAGTCGTTAGAGCGTCGGATTTCCTGAATGTCACGTGATATTTGCTCCGACTCTCGGCGTCTTGGGTTAAAATTCCACCGATATCAACTTTACCTTTCATCCTTTTGGATGAAAAAAGTTACCTACCCAGGCCAGTAGACCAGATGACTTACACTATATATTGAAGCTGTTTATGTTCTGTGTTCAAATCCCGCCATGGCCTAACTGAGTGGTATATTGAATTTATCGCCCGGTTTAATACCACTTACTAGTACTTGGAATTCTTTAGCGGAGGTCATTCTTTTGCAAGCATTCGGGTCAAGTATCCGGTTTGAGGATACCTTCCTCCTGCTCTCCCACAAGTCGTTTATACGAAATACTTGGGCTACCTTATTGAGTTATAGAATAAACGGAAGCACAATATAAAAGAGTTATACATGATCTTACCTTTTTACCAGTTTTCTATCTAACATTTTGTTTCGGGAAATGTACCCTTCATCAGGCAAAATAAAGAGATAGAATCTCTGTGATCCGCAGTATTAATGCCATTAGTCACACGGTGTGAAATCTAAAATTTAAAACGTATGTTTCCAAATAATACACAATTTATATCCAGCGGGATATGGGTGTGAGAGTATATATATTTAGTTATGTAAATATGCATATACGTATATATACATACATCTACTCATATGTATATGCACATATGATTTTAGATTATGTGAGATTATATTATTCCCACACAGTCCATATTTACATATATTTTCTCCCTACATCACCCGGCTTGTCTTTATTTAATAGATAGAAAGTACTCAATAGTCTAGAGTAGAGTTGAAATGTTGTAATTTGATATAGATGCTATGAAATAAGCACAAAATACACTCGAAATTACGATCGTTAATATCAGTTTCAATTTTTGACTCAAGGCCAGGAATTCCGGAGGAGGAGATAAGTTAATTATATCGACACCAGTGTTCAACTGGTACTTATTTAATTGACCTCGAAAGTATAAAAGGCAAATTAGATCCCGGCGGCATTTGAACTCAGAACGTAAAGGCGGACGAAATGCTGCTAAGCATTTTTCCCAGTGCGGTAATGATTCAGCTAGCTCGCCTCCCTAAAGTTTGAAATCAATATTAATATTTGTACTAAGGAAGAAGACGGCGAGCTGATAGAATCGTTAAGCACGCCGGGAAAAATGCTTGGCGGCATTTCGTCCGGCCTTACATTTTGATTTCAAATTCCACCGAAGTCAGCTTTGTCTTTCATACTTTAGGAGTTAGTAAAATAAGTACTGGAGTCGATTCAATCGACTCCCCCCCCCCCGGCAATTGCTGGCCTTATGCTAAAATTTGAAACCAATAATATACTAAGACGGCGAGCTGGCAGAATCGTTAGCACGCCGGACGAAATGTTTAGAGGTATCTCGTCCGTCTTCACGTTTTGAGTTCAGATTCTGCCAAGGTCGACTTTCATCCCTTCGGAATCGATAAATTAAGTACCAGTTACGCACTGGTGTCGATGTTATCGACTTAATCCCTTTGTCTGTCCTTGTTTGTTCCCTCTCTGTTTAGCCCCTTGTGGGCAATAAAGAAATAAGAATCGTTAGCACGCCGGGGGAAATGTTTAGAGGTATTTCG
>NC_043006.1:53111690-53134190 GCF_006345805.1 Octopus sinensis | reverse complement strand
GAATACAAGCCTAAGAGTTTTCTTGACCGGATAGAAAGAGTACTTTTTCAATCGGTCCTCTATGCCGAACCACCAAATTATGAGACATCTGAAGCCAACACCTTGTGGTTGAGACATCTGAAACCAACAAACAGTGGTGGGAAACACGCACACACAACACACACACACACACACACACACACACACACAACACACACATATATATATATATATATATATACATGCATACGAGGTCTGATCATTAGGTACTTTATTTGAGGCACCTGGCTAGGTTGGTATAATCCACACTCCCAAACAATATTAATTGAATATTGAATATCAAGACACCGTGAAAAGGTGTTTTTGTACTGATATTCCTGCCGTGTGGGCAGACAACGCAACCAAGCTAAATGAAGATATCCGCTCTTAGTAATTCAAGCATGTACTTTCTATAAAGGTTCTTTCGACAGTATTTCCGAAGTGCAGATTCCAAGTTACGTGTATAAAATATGAGTAACGAAGATGTACAAGCGTCAATTCATTACATCATTTTAAAGAAACCGTTATCGTCAGATGACCGAATAGACTTCAAACATAAAGAATATAATCATTCCCTTAACATATTCACATCAATAATAGAACTCAAAATGCTTACATTGCTTCTTTTGTCGTATCTGTGGCACAGATATGAGAAAAGAAACATTTCCTTTACATATTTACATTAATAATGGAATTGCTTTCTGAGATTTTGTATTTTGGGGGTACTTGCTTCATTCGAAAGTATTTCGGACTTCAGAAGTTTTCAGATTTCGAAATTTCAAACAAATATCGCAAAGGACATCACCACTTTCATAAACGTGAATACAAGCCTAAGAGTTTTCTTGACCGGATAGAAAGAGTACTTTTTCAATCGGTCCTCTATGCCGAACCACCAAATTATGAGACATCTGAAGCCAACACCTTGTGGTTGAGACATCTGAAACCAACAAACAGTGGTGGGAAACACGCACACACACACACACACACACATACGACGGGCTTAGTTCTGTTTCTGCTTGTCATTTCTACTCACTCTATCCGGAGCCACGCAGTAGGATTGAACCCGACACCATGTCTTACCAACTTGTCGTTCCACACAGCCACGCTTGCGCTTGCGCTATATAGAAAGAAAATTATATTAAAATCTATTATATGTTTGCTTTGTCGTGACACCGTCTGAATGATAACATGAAAAGAAAACAGAACTTTTCTTCTGGTGTTGAAGTTATTTAGTGACTGCACGAACATTTATTTTTCTTTATTTTGACATTTCTTCCTTTAAAACGGAAGCAGATATCCTTGAACTATATATGGATTTCTTTTGACTATATATCAGGTCTGTTCTTTGCCGGGAGTCAAAGAACAAAGTTGATACATGTATCAGATCTGTTCTTTGTCGGTAATTCAATCGAATTGAATTTAGTGTTAACTCTATTTGATCGAACTCCAAAGAAATGAAAAACAGTTCAGTAGGATTTGACCGAAGGGCCGTCACGTGTTGTGAATAATCGAATCCGATAGTCTATCATCGCACAGAATCGACATTTCCTTGTTTTTGTTTTTTCGCTTTCTGCTTTTTTATCTTTCTTTTTTATGTTCATACATCCTCAAGTGGAGCTAGGCTCTTGCTGAGCCGTCTCTGCAATCTAGTTTCGATTCCCGGTTTTACTAATTTTTCCTTCGCATTCGCTTACATTCTAATGATTTAGGGAATGATTATATGGGGGTGGGAGGGTTAATATTTTATTTTCCCTCCTCCTGAAATTCCAGATTCCCTTCTACGAGCTCAGCCACAATCAGTAGCTTTGAGAAGGTGAATTATTCTAAATTGAATTGCTCTTAACATGTTCAATGAAGACAACGTATTCAACAATATCTCGAGATTTCGGACAAGCTACTGGACTTTGAATGGCTAGACTTGCGCTTATCGTTGTAACGGCGGTAATGATGGTGGTGGTAGTGATGATGAGGACGATAGTGGTGGTGATGGCAATAACGGTGATGTTGATGATATTGATGATGATGGTAACGTTTCATAACCTTTAACACTCTACTTTTTACATACTTCACGGACGCATTATCTACTAGATAAAAAAACCATCGACAAATATACAATACTGAGGGGTATTATTTTTTATCACGATATATGTATAGCATATTCGAAACTTCTCGAAAATTGCGCCTTTTCTGTCGTCTATGACTGTCTATGATACACCCTCGTATCATTTTTCTATTGCCTATGAGTTCCCTTCATAAATAGTTCAGATACACTATACCTTTGCTTAGTGGAAAACAATCCTGTACTAGGATCTGGTGCGTGAAGTGGATTTCGTCGGAATGCGGCAGTTCCTAACAAACAAAAACTGTGCTGATCAAACTTCCTATAAGTGAATACAAACATCAAGTGCATCGTACAGATTAAAACATTGAAACTGAAGCATATTACAAGAACTACGACATGTATTGCTACTTAAGTTTTTCAAATACGTTCACATTTTAGAGTCGTCCTTTTTCGTTGAATATGCTTCATCACTGTTTTCGTCAGCTTGTCATCATGAATAAATACTACTCCTGGCACAATTGTGAATTCTAAACTCGATATGATGGCAATATGATGTTGGAGCAATAAAATTTTAAAATCTAAAAAAAAATACTTTCTCGACATTGTCTCTGACCTGCAATACATTTTGATGTTGTCTACAGATCCTGGTTCCGACAACCTTGTTGACCACTTGCTGTATAATTTAGGTCGCTTTCGCCGAATGTCCTCCCTAAAACGCTTCAAAATGTCGCAGCAGAACTCTCGAATGACGGTCTGGCCCTAAGGGGCGAATTCTTGATGCACAATACCACGAATGTCGAAAACGAAAATGACGAGCATGCTTTTGATTGAGCTGCGGTTCTGTCATGCCTTCTTTGGTCGTGGAGATGAAGGGCACTACCATTGTAACGACTGCTGCTTCGTCTCAGGGTCATCATACTCAATGTATCTGTAGCAGACCTCCTAAGTTTAACGCAAACTTTCGCGTTGGCTCTTTGTTCCAACTTCCTGTCCACGACAAAATCGCTGACTACAGCACACACGTGATCACAAGACCACACATCCCACAACTTGCGAAGTAAACACAGCGATGTCACTTTTAGGTCTCACTGCGCGCCCAACTGTGTGCTGCCAAATGTTGGTGCAGGACATAAGTAGTCTTCGAGCCTTTTGATCCTACCTCGTATGTTATTACAATCCATTTTGGGTGCCGGGACGCAGAACTATTCTTGGTTTGTGCCAGTGCGCGCAATGACAATGATATATAGATATCTCTTTTTGGTGACTTCATTTATTATTCCATCTACTGAATGTCCATTAGCGTTGGAAGTGTAGAGATGTGTGCAGACCTAACCAGTTGGAAGTGCACAGTATGTTACAACTTTCGTTCATCACCTATCCTTTAAACCATGCAGATTAGCAGTCGGACTGAAAATCATCAGAGAGGTCATATACAAGTGTTAGAGTATGTACAGGTTAGTGTGTGAATGTATGTGTGTGTCAGTGAGTGTGTGCATTTCTCTCTCTCCCTTTCTCTCTCTCCCTCTCTCTCTCTCTCTCTCTCTCTCTCTCTCCATATAGGTATATGTATGTGTGTGCGTGTGTGTATGTATGTATGTATGTATGTATGTATGTATGTATGTATGTATGTATGCATGCATGTATGTATGTATGTATGTATGTATGTATGTATGTATGTATGTATGTATGTATGTATGTATGTATGTATGTGTGCGTGTATGTACGTCTATTTGTTTGTCTATGTTGTGTTTGTGAGTGTACATGCCGAAACCTGTAGGTGTAAAGAATTGTGTTGTGGGGGAATAAGTGTGTGAGTGTGTGTATGTGTGTGTAAGCATTAGTACGGGAGGTGGGGGGGAGGGAATCAGTAGTACTACCACCAGCTGAAAACTTAATCTAATGCTAAAGGTTAAATATACGTCTCGTGTTGTTGCTGAGAGTGGGGGGTGATGCTAGGTGGGGGTGGGGTGGAATTGCTGTTTATATACTACGATTTTTCGTTGTTTTACAGAGTTTGTTATATTTTTTTAATCACTTCAACTTACCTGTAAGTAACAACACCTTTTATTATTATCAGCTAATAATTTCCGGGATCTATAACATACGTATTTTAACGTGTATAAGGGACCGTTTTTGTCAAAAATTAGGTTTAAAAAATATGGGGGTTTCTTTTACATGGAAAAGTGAAATGAAGTGCTTTGCTCAATGAAACAACGCAATGAGCTAGCTAAGGATCGAACCCATAAACTTATGAACGTAAAACTAATACCCCTAATTACTAGGTCATGCGCCTTCACTGTGGTATACCTGTAGTAGATAATTATGCAGACTATAGTCGGTGTAGGATTGTGTGTGTGTGCGTGTGTGTGTGTGTATGTGTGTGTGTGTGTGGTGTGTGTGTGTGTGTGTGTGTGTTGTTTAACCGTGAACGAGCAGTTGCACGGGGTGCAAATCGCCTAATTTGGATAGTCTGCCCTGTAAGCTTTACTTCTATATGCCAGACTTGTTTTCGGTTTTTTGGCAGATATCTACTACAAGTAGCAGCAAAATGGGAGAATTCTCAATTCTGTGAGTCGAGTAGCGGTGGCACTGCTAAGAAAGAACCCAAACAAGGGAGATCAAATAGAAAACTTTAGTCCCATAACGCTGCTGAAGGCAACCTTCAAAATTTTGGCCAAAGTGTTAGCAAAGAGGTTGGCGCTTGTCCTCGAAGATCTTTGGTGATGCGTAAACATGCGCAATCCCAAGCAGATCCATCCATGACAACCTCCACCTCATGCGATACATCAATGACAGGGTAGGTAAGGAACCTGGCATGGCTGGGGCCCAGATCAATTTGGTTCAGTATAAAGCTTTCGATAGGGTCGACCACTAATGTTTGGTGGCCGTTCTCACGTTTCGGTCCTGTTTTCCTTGACTGGATCACTGCAATGTACAGCGACATTTTCTCAGTAGTTAGGATGAATAGTTACCTATCAGAACCATTCAACATCATTCATTCGGTTTGTTAAGAATGTGCCTGCTTACTCTTCTGTATCAAGTCCTTGCCATCCAATAACGTCGTGGAATCCCGAGCAATTTAATGGAAAGACCGGTTAAATTGCTCGGGATCTGGTTTGGTCCAGATCTCCGGTGGAGAAGAACTGGGACGAGGTGACGAACAGGGTAGCCAATTTTCCCCAGAAATGGGCCGAGAGCAAAATATCGCCGAAATATCGGGCAAAGGTGGCAAATGCATACATCGCCACCGTCATATATTACCACCTGAACGTCGTGCCTTGCTCCAGTTCAAGTCTCATCAAACTAGAGTGTGCTTTTTCCGTTTCTGTGAAAGATGCACGTTCCACTAGTCAGGCACTCCATTTACTCCATTTACCGTGGAATGTGGTGGCTGGTCATGTTGTGGCTGCAGAGGCTGCGATATCTCCACTGCTTCATAGCCAGTGAGAAAATGTGGTCGCCGTTTCTCAGACACGATTTTCTACAACTTGTCCCTTTGTCTGAGCTGCAGTACTGGACTAAGCACAAACCGAGGCAGGGTGCCTGACACCGAGAGTGTTGTCAGACGCTTGCAGTCCTCAGTCAATCGGACAATGCGGTTGGCAGTTCCATCCAGGCAAGAGTGACGACTTTCTTGGGGAGCGTCCAGTAGTCGATGAGAATGAATTGGTTGATCTGTTCCGGAGGGCTTTCAGGCCGGGGCCTATGAATAACTTACAGAAATCCTTGGCTTGGCAGTGCTAAGTCAAGCATCGTGAAGATAGTCCCGTCGTCTTCCTTTGGCCGGGAAGGACAAGCAGTGTTTCTTTGTTTACTGGCCTTAGCGAAAACGGTTGTGTGGTGGACAGGTTGAAGGAGCTGAAGGCAAACACTTCTCTCTTTGGCCAAGCCCTCATCAATTTTTTTCAAGTTTCACTTGAAAATGAAAGTGAAGATAGAGAGGAAAGTGCTGCCTCCCAGCAATTTTGTTAAAAGCTGGGTGAATGTAACACGAATGGACCGATTGAACGGGCCTACTCTAATCATGCGCCTCTAGATCGAGAGTAGATGAAATGGAGAGGCGCTTGCCCTTAGAGGTCAGGGCGATCGTGATTTTTGTGGGGTCGACCTTGCCTTTCCTCCTTTCGGAGTTGATAATGTAAGCACCAGATAAATACTGAGATCGATGTAATCGACTTATACCCTCCTCTGAAACTGCTAGCCTTGTGCCAAAATTTTAAACCATCATTATAAATATTATTGCTGTTGCTGTTACTGTTGTAAGAATTAACACTTCTATCTCTAAGTCTAGATTCGAAACCGAATCCAAGAATTCTCGGTCGTCCAAACCACGACGATCAACAGGCGCGAAGAAAGGTTTTCTTTGTCCTGTCAAAAATTGATTGATCATCTCACCTTGACCTGCGACCTCATCATGTCAGGCGAAGTTCAACTGGACAAGCGCTGACCTATTTAGGTAAAAACTCCGCTGCAGTATGTCTGTCTTTCTAGCAGCCACTTTTTATTATAAATACTAGGGTGAAACAGAAAGGCAAACAGACAATCGCAGCAGACAGACGGGAGCATACAGACGAGTTAGATCTATCTACGACAGAAACAGAGAGAAATGTTCGAAGTGCCGATAGACTACTGTTTCGAATGAAACACGCACACACGCACAAACATATTCATTCCTAATATGACTTCCACGAATGTACTATGTATTTCTAGCAACTCATAGCAGTTGCCTACATTTGTATGTAGTGTACCTATAACCCTGTAAATAAATTCCTTTCAATCATGAATAGGGTTACTTATTTTTTACATACACACTTAACCACTACACTGTTGAGCGAACAGTCTTCGTCCCAATGCTCGCAGCGGGAAAAATCCGAATCGTGGTCCTTTGCTATTCGTAAGACCCGCAGAAGAGAAAGCAGGTCAACCCCCGACACCGAGGCTCAGCGGTTGCGTAGGAAGTCGGGGACAAGAAACAGGAAGAAAGAGTGAGAGAAAATTTGGGCGAAAGAGTACAACAGGGGTCGCCACCACCCCCTGACCGCGAGTCCACTGCCCTAACCATTGGGCCTCCACTGCTGTTGCTGCTGTTGTAATATTGTAAGCCCTTCTCAACAATATTTTAAAACGTGAGAGAAAAAAACAGATTCATCTGGGAACTGAACCTAGGTTATAGATTTAGCTGTCTGTGAGACTATCTTAGTTCATTATCGCTTTACTAACACATTTTATTAGATCACATTAGAATGCTCTATTTAAATGCCATATATTCCTAGATAGCTTTTTTTGTTGCTATTATTATTATTATTCATATGCGTGCGAAAAGAGGGCGGGTTTTTTTTATTATTATTTACGTTAAATGAATTTGCAAGTCATTCTTGTTTGCAAAATGTCAAATACTGAAGTGAATCCACACAGCATTTTTAACGCCCTTTAAAGAGATTAAAGACAGATCTGCTTTCTACGTGTTATCGCCCTTAGAAAGAATCTTGTTAACAGGCGTGTATCAACATACAATTTAGAGTGATTGTTATCTTGGCTCACCACTTTTATTATATTTCTTCTATCTATGTCATCACAATCTCCCACCTAGAATTTCTGGAATGATTTAAGTCTTTTATTGCATTATGAAGGTTGTCATATCTTGAAAATCAGGTGAAAAATTTCGTTATTCTTTTTTACCCTCTTAAAGCTGTCTACAGTTAAAGAAGGAGGGCTTGGCGGTTTTGAGAGAACTAAATATATTGTTGCCGGGAATAAGACATGTACACGAATCCAAAGCCCCAGTACATGGCGTTACAACTCTGCTAAGAGTAAATTATGTTTTCCCATGTAAAGTTATTGTTGTCGTGGCTATCGTGCAAAGGTAAGTCTTCAGAAGAACCTTATTCAAAATAATATTTCAATTAGAGGACAAGAGAATAAAAATGAATATATCATGTCCTCATTTCACATATCAAATTTGTTACTTTCATAATGCTCTTTTTTTTCACAGATCAATAGCAAACCAAACTAGAATATTTTATTGTCTAGTTATGTAACTCAGCACCACAGCTATTAGTACGTACCACTCGGATGGACAAAACACACACAGTAATCCCTCGACTATCGTGGGTGTTACATTCCAAAACCCCACGCGATAGGTGAAAATCGGCGAAGTAGAAACTACTATACTGCATATTTTTTTAATCATATTTTACAATTTGTATATATTTATTTTATTATACATGCATGGGATTGGCTGTGTGGTAAGTAGCTTACTTACGAACCACATGGTTCCTGGTTCAGTCCCACTGCGTGACACCTTGGGCAAGTGTCTTCTACTATAGCCTCGGACCGACCAAAGCTCTGTGAGTGGATTTGATAGACGGAAACTGAATGAAGCCCGTCGTATATATGTATATATACATGTATGTGTGTTTGTGTTTGTCCCCTCAACTTCGCTTGACAACCGATGCTGGTGTGTTTACGTCCCCGTAACTTAGCGGTTCAGCAAAAGAGTCCGATAGAATAAATACTAGGCTTACAAAGAATAAGTACTGGGAGCGATTTTCTCGACTAAAGACGGTGCTCCAGCATGGCCGCAGTCAAATGACTGAAACGAGTAAAAGAGTAAAAAGAGTAAAGAGAGAGTATGCAAAACAAGATCACAGAGGAATCGACGTAAGCGAAATGGCGAGTGATTACTGTACTCAAAATCCTAGCAGAACTGATTCAAGAGACTATAACAGTTTTATAACAGTAAGGACACTAGCGAAAGCGATTGGAAGAATATAAGCATTATTCTATTGAAGAGATCGGTGAAGTGCAGAAGTTTTTTAAAATGATAGACAAAATATATACCTTACGAATTTAACTAGCTCTCGCCCTTCTATATCTTAAGTTCAAAGTCGACCATTACTTTTCATCCTGGTAGAATCGATAAAACAATACTAATTTATCAAGCGATGTAATCAGTTAAATGGACTCCGCTATTACTGCAGTATAATTGTGCCAAACATAGGCATCATTATTATTCTATTTAGATGTAAGATAATCATTATTATTCATAAAATAATTAGTATGATCCGTTAGATGACAAAATCATCTACAATAAATTATTCTATTTATTACTTGTGTTCGAGTGTTATGCTTTAAACAGCCTTAACAACGGAACGAAATCGAAGACATAAAGAGAATTTTTAACATAATAAAACAATGTCATTAAGATTTATAAAATGTTGGCATCAAAACAGAATTAAGAACATTTATAACATCTATAGGATGCACAATGGCCCAGTGGTTAGGGCAGCGGACTCACGGTCGGAGGATCGCGGTTTCGATTCCCAGACCGGGCGTTGTGTGTGTTTATTGAGCAAAAACACCTAAAGCTCCACAAGGCTCCGGCAGGGGGTTGTGGCAACCCCTGTTGTACTCTTTCGCCCCAACTTTCTCTCACTCTTTCTTCCTGTTTCTTGAGTAACGCTGCGATGGACTGACGTCTCGTCCAGCTGGAGGGAACACATGCGCCACAGAAACCGGGAAATCGGGCCCATGAGCCTGGCTAGGCTTGAAACCTGGCCACAGTCAATTGACGGAAACAAGTAAAAGAGTAAAAGAGCATTCTGATCTGCAAGATTCGAAGGGACGCAAGAGATTAGACCTTTAGTTCGTGAGTTCGATTCAATTTCTCAAATATTGTTGCCTGTCCTTGAAATACATTTAATTATATTTGTTCTGTGCTAAATATGTTGTCAAGTTTTTTCTTACAATATTCTAATTTTTCTCTTCCTGATAAACCAGTTTATTCCACTTTTGAACTATTTATATTCACTAATTGCCATTACAGACTAACACTCGTCCCTAGAATTCTACTGTTTACTGACATATTTTGACTGACTTTCTGATGTTTGTCTTGGTATCCATATTGATTTTGAAGATAGTTAAACTGTATTAAAAGCAAACCTTTAAATTATTCTGCCAGAATACTTTTGGGGAAATATTGCTTTGTTTAGGACAAATACTCACTAAATGAAACAAGTGAATAAAATGTAAGTAATGATTGGCCCATTTTACACGGATGGGTCGTGAGTATTTGTAGTGAAATAGCTTCATCTGTCAAGAATCAGAACAGTGTTGAGTAGGAGGTCATACTTCTAAGAGGGCTACAACACATGATTTTTAAAACAGCCGTTTTGCTTGCGTCAGTTAGGGAAATAGAGGTGTGTAATATTAGGTATCTTTTCTAAGCAGACATTGAAGTGTATGCTGCCAAGTATAAACTTATGTTTCAAAAGGCAGTGACTTGACACCCTATCCACTCGGCCAGTCATTACCACTGTGTTTAAGCGCAGATGTATTCTAAATATTCTAATGGCTTGTAGATATTCTAAATAGCTTGTACTATCTAAACCAGGATTTGGATGCCATTTTTTACAAGGAATTGTATATCGGCAAGATACAGATCAGTTCCTCATACTAACCTTAGTATCCAGAGCATAAAGCGCTCGAACAGATATTGCGAAGTGTTCTGTTCAACGCCCTAACAATTGCACCAGTCCACCATCCTAGACTGGTAATTATTTGAGCGATTCTGGGAAGATGAATGGAAAAGATAACTCTGCCGAGATTTGAATTCAAAACTCAAAGGACCAGATCAAATGTTATATGGTACTTTGTTCGACGCTCAAACGACTCTGCTACTTTGCCATCTTAATGAAGAGTTTCTGAGCTTACACAAGGTTTAGACAAAACAATAGTCATATCGCTTTCATAGTAAATTAAATGAATATAAGTTTTGATAGTAAATGAATATAAGTAGTGAGAGTTTTTTTCTTTTTCATTTTTTTTTTTTTTGAAGTGTTATAGAGTTCCAGCTATGACTGTCCTGGCATTTTGTATAACAGAACTACAATATCTAGCGCGTCTTTCCTTTCCTTTTTAAAGAAAGTATGGTAATATTTATGAGATATTTTGCTGCTATTTTTAGCAACTCGAGTGACCTGTAAAAGCTCCCTATTATGATGTGACTGGTGTAGTGTGATTTGTGAGAAGTGGGGTGGCGCGAAGTTGGTATGGTTTGGTGTGTACTGAAGGACCTTTCTTTTTTCTGACTTCTTGGCATTGTTTTACTTTCGTGACTTCAGGAACGTAAAGGAATCACCTGGATTTCTGTTCGTCTGTTGTGCAAAGTCATACCAACTTCAGACCAGTTGTGGGAGAGGAGGTGGAAAGAACCTGTATTAGTTTATTATGGTGGTATTGGGTGTTAGTAGGATTTATTCATGTGAACGATTTGTGAGAATCGGAGAAATTTGCTTTCACACACTGAATAACAATAATGTCTAAAAGTCGACAGAGTGTTGAGTGAAGACGAGTGAGCAGCCGGGTTAGCTTCTTTGCACCCTTGAATTTGGTGTTTCATACCTCTGTTTCAAACACAACCGGAGCTTATTAATGCGTTCATTTACATCATTGTCATTAAAAAAGTATGAATGTCACAGCCTCCCAATTTTACCTTTTCCGAAATATAGGACACGCCAGTTACGATCATATAGACCTATCATCAAAAGCGTTTCAGGACCACAGAATCTTTACATTTTTCTTAAAGCTGATATGGTATGATCTGAGTAAGATTTGGCTGATATTTCAAGCAGGCGGTGTGGCAGCATTAATTTTCCCTCGTTGGCTCGGGTAAAAGGCGTTTGAGTCTAGACTTACAAAGATGTACGAGTCCTTGACGTGGTTCCCATTTCAAGCTTTAACTGCTTATGATGGCATGAAGGTTATAACATCTCGCTAAACTCTTGGCTAGTAGGTTTAGTGCATTACTTTTTACTTCAGTACCACCCTGAGTCTCCTTAATGGAGTCCACTCTGTTGCAAGCACTCGGGTTAGGTCTCCGGTTTGAGGACTCATTCTGCCCACCGATCTCACAGGCCCTGTAAATGGTCATGCACACTACTTTTTCTTCTTGACTAAATAATAAGAAAGCCCAAACCATAGAGTCTTAAACTATGGTTTTTTTCCTCTTAACTCAAAACATATCAACTAGTCGGGTGAAAATTTAAGAGCTTGAATCATGTTACGATATGTTTGTCATAAAAGAAATAATTACTTACAAAACTCTTGGTTGAATAATTCAAACACATCTACCGTGACTGCCATAACAACAAGGAAATGCGCCGCACGTTAAGTATGGGCGATACAACGTTGAAAGATCTGAGCAAAGTGTAAAAATTGCGATGTATAATGCAAAGATACAGGAAGGGATTTCATTTATTTTTCTCGTTAGTTCTGTATAACTGCAAACCATGGCTGCTAAACGCAGAGCAACGGAGCAATGTCGGCAACATAGAGTTATTGTAAGGCGGCGAGCTGGCAGAATCGTTAGCACGCCGGGCAAAATGCTTAGCCGTATTTCGTCTGCCGTTACGTTCTGAGTTCAAATTCCGCCGATGTCAATTTTGCCTTTCATCCTTTCGGGGTCGATTAAATAAGTTCCAGTTACGCACTGGGGTCGATATAATTGACTTAATCCATTTGTCTGTCCTTGTTTGTCCTCTCTGTGTTTAGTCCCTTGTGGCTAGTAAAGAAATAGGTATTTCGTCTGTCTTTACATTCTGAGTTTAAATTCCGCCGAGGTCGACTTTGCCTTTCATCCTTTCGGGGTCGATAAATTAAGTACCATTTGCATACCGGGGTCTATCTAATCAACTGGCCTCCTTCCCTAAAAATTTCGGGCCGTGTAGAAAAGAATATAGAGTTATTGTGTTAAGTCCTTATGCTACGGATCATTTAGATAACCCACAGTGCCTTCATGACTAAGGAGAGAATCCTCCCATCCGACTAAACAAGAGGAAACTGCCAAGCTTGACAAGTGCTTTGGACCGAAACTGTAGGATCTTGAGTTACTTTTGTAGCTTCACATCTAATAAGAAATACACATACATATATGTATACATTTTATACAAGTGAGTGTATTTTGTGTGCATGTGTGTGTGTATGTATGCTTGTTTGTCTGTGTGTGTATACATGCGCGCGCGTGTGTGTATATATGTGTGTGTGTGTGTGTGTGTGTGTGTGTGTGTGCGTGCGTATGTGTGTGTGTAAGAGAGAGAGAGAGAGAGAGAGAGAGAGAAAGAAACAGAGATGAGTGTACGAGTGCGTGAATATGTAACAAGCATAAATATAGAATTTCTGTCTAATATTCACTTCCTTCTTTATAAATAGTAGCATGTAGAATTGTATGTAACGGAGAGGAAGTTGTCAGCCATAAATAATGTTGGAACTTGGGGTTTCAAATTAACTAGTTTTATTCCCTAATAGTCTCAACATTACATTTTGGAATAACCAAACTGATGGTAGAAATTGGCTTCTTCTGCATTAAAATATACTTGTAAATAAACATACACACGTAAATAAATGTATATATTTTCAGTCTTTGCTTATATCGAAGATCCATTAAATTTCGAAATGAAACAACTTAAATATTGAAAGCATAGGAAGAGTCGTATCGAAAAGAATTTTATTGTTCCTTTTGACGTTATTTTTCAGCCATTCAAGTTATTCTTTAGTCACACATCCAAATTATCTTTTTATTCTCCGATTTAATCTGAGATCTCATATCAAGTAAGAAAGCGAGGGTTTGAAAATTAGTGACTTTTGTAAACATGTTATTATTGTTATACGATTATAATTATTGTTATATTTTGTCATTTTTTTTTTTAGTGTCAAAAGCTTTTTTTTTTTTTTTGTGTGTCAAAAGTTTTCTCTGATTCATGAAAGGAGTATTCAGTGTAATTTATGTCATGGCAAGCAATATTTGTTTGGTGTTGTAGGGAGGAAAATGAATATATTTTATGTCGGCTATTGTGAAGAGAAGAAGGGTGACATGTCAACAGTGTGTCACACGTTCAGAAGAATTAATAAAATATAACATTTTCTTTGTTACTGAAATAGGTAAGACTAAATTTAAAATATTTAATAAAATATCCATGACTGGATGAAGTATCGTCAATGAATAGATTTGGATATGTGAACCGGAGGTGGGAAATTTGAATTAAAGCAAGTGTTTTTCTATTGGTTATTTTATATTGGATACCCTTTCTGAGAGGCATCTAAACGCATCCCTCCTTACGGAGCATAGGCAGTCGACAACTTTTCTAAACTATTCTCGATTCTGGTCTGAAAGCCTTCCTCTCTCAGATCTTGTCATCGACTCTTCTGTAGATTTGCTTTTGACCCTACGCAAACCCATTTTACCTCTAAGAAAAGATGGTCCATATTAGTCTGGCTTCTGTTCGTTAACTCTTCCAACATGGGAAACTCTACCAGGAGCTAGTGCTCTGCTAACATAGTTTCCGGGGTCATTGAAGAACACAAGCCACCATACTGCAAGAAAGAGTGGACCTTGCACGGAAGAGGTATCGTGGGGAGTTAAGAGATGTAGAGTTTACGACTCACTGCAATAACAGATGGGTAAGAAAGGCAATAATGGAATAAAGATATTAGCAATGTAATTGGAGGGAAGCGGTGGGAAGCAGACAGTTCATTCTGGTTATTATTAGTTACTCCGCAAGTTTTTTCTCTGTTCGATGAATAAAATATGAATGATGGCGGCTACGTTTCACAACAATTTTATACTTGGCAAGAATATCATTTTGCCATTGTTGTACAGTACTGCATACGCTAAACGTAATGCAGTTATTTTTTAGGCTACCTCCCACTGTTGCTTTACTGCAATATACTTAATTATAAATGGAGTTAATTTCGTGCAAAGTTATTATTAATTAGCTTGTCAATTAGGGATTTACTAATTAAAGAATATTTTTTAGGAAACTAAATTACTTTATAAAGTTTTTCCAATCTAACCTCGTAGATTTACTCGGAATGCTCACAGAAATATCACAGATGGTTAATTTGCACATATGATTTAATTTGTAACAGATGGTTTATTTTCAGCAATATAGATTATACATGTTACATATTTACTTAAAAGTCGTAAAATTGTATAATTAGATTTATAGTGACATGTGTTTTTGACGACATTCCCAACTAAAACAACTATTAGCTTCCGCTCTAAAGCAATAGTCATTTTTAAATTTTAAACTATGAGAATATATCTTTTCTTTAGAATTTTCAATAAAACATCTATACCTCGAAGATCTCATCAATATTGGTGTTTGCATCATCAATATCAGTGTTTGCGTCATCAATATCGGCGTTTTTGGCATCACTTTAGGC
Organism: Octopus sinensis; assembly: GCF_006345805.1. Taxonomy (NCBI): domain Eukaryota; kingdom Metazoa; phylum Mollusca; class Cephalopoda; order Octopoda; family Octopodidae; genus Octopus; species Octopus sinensis. Next base: position 53,118,889 of record NC_043006.1, on the reverse strand, counting down.
GTTTGTATTATCAATAGTAGTGTATCAATATTAGAGTTTGTTCATCAATATTGGTGTTTGTCTCATTAATTGATGGTGTTTATGTCATCAATATTGGTGTTTGTTTCATCAATATCTGTGTTTGTTTCATCATTATCACTATTCGTTTCAAAAATACTGATGTTGTTAGATCAATATTGATGTTCATCTCTTCAATGTTGATACTTATCTCCAATTTCATACTATTCAGGCGATGAAAAGTAATTCTTTATTCAATTAACAAGCAGATCCTCAATTTCAGCTGAACCGAAGTAAACAGAATGGAGCGTTATATCTAGATTATGCTCAAATTCAGTCTCATAATCCATTGATTTGTGACACTGGGTCACATTATGACCCCTTAATTAATTCGTTATTATGCAACAAGTTCATCAATCAAGTTCATCCTTCTCTAAGCTATACACAACAATGATAGGATTGGAGATCAATGCAGCAAACTTGTGAAATAGCCGATAATTTATACAGCATCCCGGCTATTTAGCAGCATGTGGTACCTTTTTACAGCTAGGTGTATTAAGCCATTGGACTGCTTAAAACTAGGTGCATTCGGAACGGGACGAATCGCATCACCAGTAGCATGTGAACAGCCGAACTATCGGTCAACAGGCAAATATTCGATCCATTCGACGAGCTTGCCAGCATCTAATTTTAGACAACTAATCAGCGGCAGAGTAATCAAATTTTCTCCACTTAATCGAAGTAATTTCGTGGTCGTATTTTGTTCCTAATCACCAAGTTTGAAATGTTAAACGTTTTAAAATACGAAGTACATAAAAAAGGGAAAAATAATTTTCAATTCTGCTTTTGTTTATATTATTTTTACTTCCTAAAAGAAAGAAAAAAATGACATTTTTATAACATCGTGCCATATGTCAGCTTTAGTAGAGTTATAGGCTATTGTAATTGTATGAAGCAAAAAAAAAAAACTTAAACAAGGTGACTAGAGAGACTTAACGTGATCGTTAAAAATAACAGCCAATTTTCCCTTAAGTCAACAATATGGTCTTCAAAACTGGGAAAGGACACTTTAGATAATCTCATCTTAGATACACTATGGCTAAACAATGACAAGAACAACAAGAGGAAGGCCCATTTTCTTTTATTCCGTTACTTCTGAGTGTTAAGTATCAGTTCTATGGGAGTTTCTCCACAGCCACTCAAGTTGCTAAAAATAGCAAATAAGTCTTCTTCAAAAGACACCCTACCATCTTCAGATTAGGAAAGAGGCATTGGATAATTTATGCCTGTAAACGCTATTCCTCAAAATCGACGGGATAGTCAAAACTGGAACATTTTTTTTATCAGGGATCTGATACTTGCATCAGCACTGAATTGAAGGTCAGAGATTTATTGTTTATGCACCGACAAGGCTGACATTAAACAGTTCTCTTCGCAACTAGATAGCTTCGGGTTCAATCCCACTGCCTGACCCTTTGAGATTGTGTCTTCTACTAAGGCTTCAAGTGGCTCAAAACTTTGATGGAAATTTTGTGTAAGAGAAAATAAAAGCGGAGAAATTAAAAAGGAGAAAATAAAAGGCTGAAAGAAGACCTTTGAACATAGGTATTCTCTGTCAGAACTGAATGGAAGTAAGACAACAAAACAACTACTATTGCCACTACCACCACTATTACTACTCCTACTTCCACTTTTCTTGTAATTCGAAACATTTAACAAACTTATACTTCGAAATATCAGTGACAGAGTGTTTGCATCTGCCTGCAGTTATCCAAAGATTAAAGTTTTATTATCAGTGTTGCTACGTGTTTTAATGCCTGAATAATGTAAATTTAGTGGGGGATAGAAAAGGTGTTTAGTCTACAAAAAACTTTCGTTAATCATATATTTCACAGATTGTACTTCAAATATTTTTCATTAAATCTTTTTGTACTGGGTTTATTGAAGGGTTCTTATTTTTTAACTTTTTTTTTTCATATAATTGTTATTGATTAAATATAGCTCCACATCATAGATTTAGATTCGGATGCGGTAAATAGTCATGTGTTTTGAGAATTCATGACTGGCATCCTTGGTGTTAAGACTTGATTTTCTTAGATAATTAAAAGCCTTTATTGTTTTGACACCATGATATTTTCTAAACGTCGTCTCTCTTTCTTTCTCTCTCTCTCTCTCTTTCTCTCTCTCTCTCTCTCTTCCCTTTCTCTCTCTCTCATTCTATCTCTCCTCTATATGTGTGTACGTAATATATTACGCTACACTCACATACACATAATGTAACAATATATGTGCACCCGTGGAGGCGCAATGGCCTAGTGGTAAGGGTAGCGGACTCGCGGTTTCGATTCCCAGACCGGGCATCTAAAGCTCCACGAGGCTCCGGCAGGGGATGGTGGCGAACCCTGCTGTACTCTTTCACCACGACTTTCTCTCGCTCTTACTTCCTGTTTCTGTTTTGCCTGTAATTTAAAGGGCCAGCCTGGTCACACTCTGTATCACGCTGAATATCCCCGAGAACTACGTTAAGGGTACACGTGTCTGTGAAGTGCTCAGCCACTTGCACGTTAATTTCACAAGCAGGCTGTTCCGTTGATCGGATCAATTGGAACCCTCGTCGTCGTAAGCGACGGAGTGCCAACAAAACAAAAATATGTACACCCATGTATAAAGTAATGTGTATGTATGTATATGTATGTGTATGTGTGTGCTTGTGTAATCTATACAATATTATTAAGTTCCGTGTACGGTCAAAGGGCGGTTTCGTAAATAATTAATCCTTCCTACAAGGAAAAAATAATTAAATATTTGTCAGACATAGTGATTCGAAATGTATAGCTTGGACACTTTTCGAAAGACCAAGTTGTATATTTCCGACCTGCCATGTCTGATGGATAATTGATTAATCTTTCCTCGTAGAGAAAATTAATTATATATAACACCATTCGCAACTTTTAGCTATATTTGGATCTTGATTTATACTAAGGTATAAATAACGTAGACACACTCTTACCTCATATAAAACGTGCTCCTTTTTCTGACTTATGAATAATCATCGAACAGTTAACATGTATACATACATACATATACATACAAATTACATACATGCATACATATACATACAAACTATATACATATTTTATATTTATATTTATACATATATATGTATGTGTGTGTGTATGTGTGTGTTTGTGTGTGTGTGTGTATGTATGTATGCATGCATGTACGTATATGTATATATATATGTATATATATATGTATGTATATATGTATGTATATATGTATGTATATATATATATGTATATATATCTATATATATATGTATATACATGTATGTATGTATGTATATATATATATATATATATATATATATATATGTATATATATATGTGTGTGTGTGTATACATACATACATACATAAATACATACATACATACATACATACATACATACATACATACTACATACATACATACATTTAGGTTGATGGACTAAGAGAAATCCAACTCTTTGGTGGAATTCATTTGGAAGCTCAGGTATTACAGATCTATGCGTGTCCCCATTCCCTCCTCAGAATAACATCGAAGCAGTAGGGAAAGTTGTCCCATATATCAAGAGAGCGAAAAAAATTATGTGTTATAGTTAACGAAGATGCTCTACATGCTCCAACAATGAGCGATCGCCGTACAATTACCACTCATACTCAGTTGATATGCTATACTCACTGCTGAACAGTGACCTCTGTAAATCGCAGGTGAGATTTCAGTCCTTTACACTACTCTACAGACACAGATGTCAGCAACAGTTATAATAACTGCAATAACCAATTATCTACGATCAATGAGAACCGACCTAACTGGTGCCACTTAAACAAATTCTTTCCTTATAGGCCGCTTCTCCCACAGGTGTCTGCCCGAGCGCACATGCATGGAATACTGGAATGAATCATTAACTGATTCTTCAGAAGTTCTATGTATTGGGTGTAATTTTTTTCACATTCCACTTTGCTAACATGAGGCCCCAAGTTCGATTCCACTACACGGAATCTCAGGCGTCTTTTACTATGTCGACCTAAGACTTTTGAGTGAACGTAGGTAAACAAGCGAATAGAATCTGCTTGGAAGTTCGTCGGATGGACTGTTCATGTCATTCAAAAGTCCATCTTTGTCATACACACTGTGTCATGCTAATTTGGCAGGAGAATTATGTTGGGAGGTATACATCTCACTGGATTACTCATCCATTTATATGATACTTTCACGAATAGATAATCCAGCTGATTGAACAACTGGATATAAATCGCCGAAAATTTGAAAAATCAATTACATTTCGCGTGCGCACAGACACACTAACAGACACACACACACGCACGCAATCAAAACACACACACACACACACACACACACACACACACGTGTGTGTGTATGTGTATATGTATGTAAATGATTTTGAAAGAAACATGACGACTTTGCCCTTCATCCTTTCGGGGTCGATAGATTAAGTACCAGTTACAAACTGAGGGTCGATATAATCGGCTTAATCCCTTTGTCTGTCCTTGTTTGTCCCTTATGGGCAATAAGGAAATAAGATGACCGAACGCATCAAGTAAAGATATTACATCAAGTGTTGCCAAAAGCTTAATGATACTCAAACTCAAACCATCAGGAGAATCAGCAGGCCTATGACGATGATACCATGCGCAAAACATCGATCAAAGAGTGGTACAACCGCTTCAAACGTGGCTGCACCTCATTGGAGAGCGAAGCACATTCAGGCTGACCATCCACAAGCCGAAACGAGGAGCTGATTGAGAAGATTCGGTGAAATGTCACGGGAAACAGTCGTGTAATAATTCAGGAAATTACTTACGAAACGGGAATAAGCACATTTCATTTTAACGGAGGATATGTGCGTGGAGAAAGTGTCGGCGAAAAATTAAACTCGGATACTTTTTGAACGCATTTTCGTAATCCAGGATTTTCTGGTCAAGAACAACACACCACTTGTTCGACAGGCTCTCTACTCACTCGACTTGACATCGTGCGACTTCTGGCTTTTCTTCAAACAGAAAACCACACTGAAAGGGAAGCGATTTTAGTCGCGAGAGGGAATTATGAGAAAAACGACGACAGATCTCCAGAGGTGGTACCAGCAATTACAGAACTGCTGGGAGAAGTGTGTGAACTTCCAAGGGGTGTATTTTGAAGTTGACTGAATAAAATTTGTGAAATGTACGAAATTGTTTTTTTTTTTTTTTAATGCCCAAAGGCCGGGTACTTTTTGAACGTACTTCATATGTTATGTTGGGGCATGAAATTACGAGCTCAAATTTCTTTTTATAATAATTTTTCATATTTTCATATTATTTCTTATTATATTTAGTTTGGAACAATGCATGTTAAGTCCATTAACATTTCTAAACCTGCTCGAATTCATCTGCTGAATGGGGTGCGAATGAGAGTGGTGCTTTTAAAGCCACATTTTCCTTTTATTTTATTTTTTTATGTAGATGCCAAGGAACATGGGACTGAAGTGTAACTATCGAACTTACCTTCAGTAACTATATGAGTATGTGAGCTTTGCTTGTAAGAGAGTGTGTGTGCGTATGTGTGTACATATATATAATGTGGTATTTCGGGATGGTCATTATTATTATTATTATTATTATTATTATTATTATTATTTCTTGCCAAATAAACACACGCACTAAATATTCGTTCTTCACTCGTTTATTACTGTTCTTATTTTAACTCGTATCCATTGTCCGGAAATCTTTCGTCACACATCTGTGACCTCTTCAGCGACACTTTCCGTCCTCGTGTGTACTCCTGCTCCGTTTAATGTGTGTGTATGTGAGAGACAGACTGAGAGACAGACAGGCAGAGACAGACTGTCAAACAGACTGACAGACAGACAGAGTTTTCATACACGTCGAGTAAAGGTGTCATTAGCTCTATGACGAAGAAAGCCAGCAGTACAATGTATATGCAAAAAGGTGTGTGCGCTTTAAGGATTGCTGAGGCGAAACTGTATTGAAAGATACATTGTTAAACCTTGAAATCATTCTTCCAACAAAACATACTTTAGTTCACTTGTTCTTTTCTAATTGATTGATAAGTCATTTGTCACAGTTCTTGTAGGTTTTTCAGTCAGTTACCCATGACTGCATTTTCTCCTCGTATGTGTGTTATATGATATATATATATATATATATATATATATATATATATAATATATATATATATATATATAGGGAATAAATCCAAACTTACAGGGAAAAATTAGATTTAGGATTAAATCCAATTTTATAGTATAAATATATCATATTATATTATATTAGAGATAAAACCACTATTAGGCAAATCAAACAGTGAAAAACATAAGCCAATACATAAAATTAATTTTAAAATATAAAAGTTAAAAATAAAAAATTATTTAAATAATTTAAACTTATAAATTTTATATATACAAATATATATATATGTATGTATGTATATTTTTATATTTATATATTATTTTATTTATTAATTAATTAATTTATTTTTTATATATATATATATATATATATATATATATAATATATATATATATTGTAGGCGCTGAGTGTAATTGTGTGTGTGTACATGTGTGTTTTGCCCTGATCTTCTGGCATGATGATGGTGATGATGATGATGATGATGTGTATATGTGTGTGTAAGCGGAGCTTGTGTGTATGTATGTGTGTGTGTGCATGTGTGTGTATGTACGTCCTGGTATGATTTTAACTGCATCATGTAGTGGGGCTCTGGTTCAGGAATTCCAAGGTTTTGAAGAGCGTGGAATCAAGTCCTAGCCACTATTCTCAGATGTACTCTGATCCGTAGTAGCACTTGTCAGGCTCCCAGCTTTTTGTTAGCATATGAATTCGAGCACGCAGGAATATCCAGAAATATCCTTCGTTGAGAGGTCCCTGAGGTCCCTAACTGTTGATACAGCAGCCATCTAGCAGGGAGACACTGATGTAAAACCTGCGGTTTCTCATGATTACAGATCATCTTACTTCAGCTTATCACAGGGTACTAATGACGGAGACTCAGAGTGGTATTCCTGTTATACAAACGTTTATTACCATAATTCAATAATGCACAGATGTCATTTTATGGTGACCTCATTTGTTATTCCCATCTACTGAAAGTCCTATGGCGATAGCAAATTGGTGACATGTG
>NC_043006.1:53096690-53104190 GCF_006345805.1 Octopus sinensis | reverse complement strand
TGGATGGTCTGAATGTTTTCCTAGAGCAGGTCTGTGCGTCATATTTTGTAAGTTTCATTGATACAGCTATAATACTGGCCGCGTTGGGTGTGGTGGAGTGCAAAAGTTTCATAGAATTTTTGTTGAAAATGCTATGATACCTATACTGCAGGAGAAAGGCTTTCTCGGGGATCTGGAAAAAAACCCTGGGGACCTTGGTTTTCACACTAGATGAATAGAGTGGCCCGTACCAACTTATCAGTCTCCTGCTCATCTTCTTTCCGCCATAGGTGTAGTCATCCCTTCACTTTTTATAAAGAGAAATGGTCGATCTTCGGTTTCATATCTATATAGCCCTGTTCAAGATTCCCTGTATTGACCTAGTGGTGTGACCCATCCGCCCAATCCTCCCACAATTAATTTGCCCCTGGTTACCGCTGGGGCCGGTAGATTTCATGCCCGCCATTCCCCGTGGAGGCCAAGTTGTCGCTGTGGTGAATTGGTGCCGTATGTGATTTACTGAGGTTAGCAAAATTCTGGGAGTCCCCCGAACCGCGGTGAACAAACAAACGTTTGATGAAATCATGCCTTAATTCAGGTAAGGTTATCCATATTTCTATAACTTTTTAGGGACAGATTAATCTTGATATGATGGATAAACTTAATTTTATCACTATAACTGGCTCTCCTGGGATCCTCATTTTGGTATTTCACATTACTGGCGGAAAGGTTGGAAATCCTAGTCAAGATATCCCTAACTAATCCATCGATGACATACTTGGGAGGGCATGATTATCTGTGAACGTAATGGGCGCTCTCGATAGGTTTGTGATATGGATAATATAATCTTAAATCCAAACCCAATGTTACACGTAAAATGTTAACTTATTGCTGCCCTTTTTGAAAGATATAAAGCGATTTAAGTTCCGGATGAAAACGTGGAGACGCTTTCTAAGTATTCCCGAATTAGACTGGGGACATCCAGGAGTGATTAGGAGAGCGTCATCCCTTATAGTGTCCGTCCACCAGGTTCAGAAAGCTGTCCTTCAACTATATATATATATATATATATATATATATATATATATATATATATATATATACATATATATCAACAAGGTCTGTAACAAGGACATCATATCCACATCGAACTCACCAGCCCTGGACTTTCCACACTAATGTGTGTATCTGCGTGCATTTGTGTTTGTATTTGACTCCCTCCACCTCATCACCGCTTAACAACTGGTATTGGTTTGTTTATGTCGCCATAATGTAGCGGTTCAGCAAAAGAGACGAATAAAATAAGTACCCGAATTAAAAAATAACTACTGAAGTCGATTTGTTTGACTAAATCCTTCAAAGTAATATCTCAATATGTGCGCACCTGACAACAACACCCTCACACACACACACACATACACACATACACACATACACATGTAAACACGCACACACACATACACACACACACAAACACAAATGCAAACACATGTATATGTATACACACACATATTATTTTGTTACTTATAACCACTCTTCTACACCTAGATCGCTTCTGGACAAACACCCTCTCTCACACTCACACATGTAAACACACACACACATACACACAAACACAAACAGCATGCATACACATATATACGTATATACACACACGCGCGCATATTCTTTTGTTACTTATAACTACTCTTCTACATCCAGATCGCTTCTGGACAAACACCCTCACACAGACACACACATGTAAACACGCGCACAAACACACATGCACATACATATACACATATATTTTTATGCGCCCTTTTCAAGCATAGCCAGGTTCATGGGCCCGGTTTCCCGGTTTTTGTGGCGTATGTGTTCCCCCCAGCTGGACGGGACGCCAGTCCATCGCAGCGTTACTCAAGAAACAGGAAGAAAGAGTGAGAGAAAGTTGGGGCGAAAGAGTACAACAGGGGTCGCCACAACCCCCTGCCGGAACCTCGTGTAGCTTTAGGTGTTTTTGCTCAATAAACACACACAACGCCCGGCCTGGGAATCGAAACCGCGATCCTCCGACCGCGAGTCCGCTGCCCTAACCACTGGCCCATTGCGCCTCCACATATATACGTATACACACACATATTCTTTTGTTACTTGGAAATGGAAGCACTCCGTCGGTTACGACGACGAGGGTTCCGGTCGATCCGAATCAACGGAACAGCCTGCTCGTGAAATTAACGTGTAAGTGGCTGAGCACTCCACAGACACGTGTACCCTTAACGTAGTTCTCGGGGATATTCAGCGTGACACAGAGAGTGACAAGACCGGCCCTTTGAAATACAAGTACAACAGAAACAGGAAGTAAGAGTGAGAGAAAGTTGTGGTGAAAGAGTACAGCAGGGATCACCACCATCCCCTGCCGAAGCCGCGTGGAGCTTTAGGTGTTTTCGCTCAATAAACACTCACAACGCCCGGTCTGGGAATCGAAACCGCGATCCTATGGCCGCGAGTCCGCTGCCCTAACCACTGGGCCATTGCGCCTCCACCTTTTGTTACTTATAAACCATTCTTCTACACTCAGATCGCTTCTGGATAAATAATCACTAACACTAAATAGACGTGAATTTAGAACTATGTTATATTTCTTTTTTTCTTTCCGATTTCGCGTGTAAACTCGTTCACATTGATATCCACATATTCTTGACCGTTAGCTCCCCATTACTGCAAACAGTTTTATTTCCTTGCAACACTCCATTCCTATAAAACCATACGCACTTCCCACTCTTTAACTTACCATTCTTTCTTTTTTTATATATATCTTCGTTTTGTTTTCCCATCATTAAAATTGAGCTGCCATTAACAATATGATTTTTTTTTTTTTCTTTTTTGGAAAGCTGTAGAACAGAAACAAATTCAAATTTGTGAGAATAAACTAAATGTACTACATAATCTCTGTTTACGACATGTATTAAGTTATGTATTTGAACTGAGTTCACCCTCATCTTATTGTATGTGTGTGTGCATACATACACATAGCAATTAATATACGTACACATATTTACAGAGAGAGAGAAAAGAGGGAGGGAGAGAGAAAGAGAGAAAGAGAGAGACAAGCAAACAGAGACAGAGGCATATATATACATTATGATGAAAATTATGCAACACTTCCGGGGGTTTTTAATGATATAAATTATGTACCACGCTGGGATTTGAATAATTTAATTAATATTACGTGAGAAAATATTTCTAGTTCGTTTCTGAAACAAATCTAGCAGCTATGAACTCCCAAAACACGTTTATTAGAGGCATGCTTCTTCAGTCAGGTTTAGAGCCAGCGCTTCGTTCCGTTTCCACTAAAGCTGCATGATAGCTTTACTGTATCACACAGCTTATTTAGTAAAACGTTTATAGGTGCTAATTTGACAGATTAATTTGTTCAGAATCCCTTTTCCGGTATAAGGCTGATGCATGATTCATCTCCCGTGGGAGATCTACTCGTCTTTTTCACACATACACGAGTCGTATTGAAAGTTACGCAAAAGTTGGCATAACTATTTTATTAAATGGCATAGGTTGTTTACATTGTACATATTGTATGTTGGTAAAGTTACCCTTCTCTATAAACATATACTACTCAGTATTATCTCGTCCATTAAGCTAGTAAGTACTCCACTATCTTTTTTCACTTGCGATACACTAATATTCTTTTCAAATATAACTAAAAATATAACTAAAAGTATATGGGAAGAATTATATTCATTGCGGCACACCTAGCATCGGCTCATGGCACACCAGCGTGCCGCGACATACCGGTTGCGGAGTATTGCATTAAGCTATGCATTTGTGCCATTAATGACTCCGTCTCACGAATCCTCTATACAAAGCAAAATTCAGTTCTACACCCACGTCTTCGTATTCATCAACGTCACTTTCGCCTCACCTATGTTATCAAATCGTTGTCGCCGAAGAACTGTAGTTTACCAGATCCAGGTTGTATTGTGCCTGGAAGACCACTGAGCAGCCTAATGTGTGTGAACGCAAATTGTCAGGATGAGTAGATCGTATTCAAATTCGTAATCTAAGATGGCCTTTCAAAATTCTGGGTTTTGATCTTTCGACATTATGGCATTCGTTATTCTCACTTTTCGGTCATGTGAAATTCGACCTCGCATTCGACCTTATCATCATTACCCACATATGTGCGTCTTCGCGCGCGCGTCTTTTAGTTTGAGTTTGTTTATTACTGCTTGACAACCGGTGTTGGTTTGTTTAAGTAGTTTCTTGATTCATTTTTCTCTTGAGTAAATACAAATAAAGCTTAGTAAGAGATCAAAGTTGTATCCCATTGAATTAGTTTTCAACTTCAGCTTTACTTCGCTCCAGTAGCATTAAATTCATTGTCTGAAAAACGAGAAGTCGCTTTCGTATCAATCATAACACTTACATTACAGCTTTTAAGGAGCAAATATCGTTCTAACATTGCAAATAGCCTATTTCATCTTGTCTAGGTATCATTTGTTTATTGTAAATGTATGAGCGTGCCTCTCTTAAACGGACTTCTTAAGAATTTCCTATTTTTGTTTTTGATACCTCCTACTGACCTAATAATCGTTCTCGCTGTTTAAATGACGTTGCCAACGCTTAAATTTTATTCAGTAGAAGGTTCTTCTGCTTCAGGAGCTTATTTTATTAAATTCGGTTTGTTGCAGGTCATCATAATTATGAACAATAGGAAATGCGAAATAGGAAATAGGAAACGCTAGGAAATGCGGGGCCCAATTAGAGAACTGTCTATAGAGCCCTACACTCTGCAAAAGCTGTAGATTGATGTTTTATGCTTTGTATGGTACGCCCAATCGCAGTCAAAATGCGTTGAGGTTTTGGAGTTCCACCATTAGCCACAATATTATACTAAAATTTGAAAGCACATGGAAAACTGGCCCTAATCATAGTCTTACCTGCAGAATCTGTATTTCAATTATCGTCTTCAAATGTAGCTTCAAACTGACTGTCATTGTTGCAACAGTCAACAGTTAAACTAGCTTCGTCACAAATAAGGTTTCTTGAGAAGAAAGAACACCACAAACAACTAAATAAAGACCATGGGCGCATCACAATTGACAATTGAAGCTAATATCCTAACCAAATTTAAATGTAACACTGACCCTATCATCTTTTATGGCAACTATATTTTTTCCAAATTAAGGTCGGATTCAGAAATTTTATTTTAAAAAGTTTGATAATTTATTAGGTAGCAAATCTTTCATAAATTTTAATAATACCGCAGTTCCAGAATTTACTGCATTAGAGAACATTTGCGCTCAAATATCTACGAGTATGCAAAAATGATTCATCTAATCTAAAGAAATACTAAATTTTTCACTTTCACTTTTCATTAGTTATTTCGATAAAGTCAGTTATTTTCTAAACAAACTGATGTTGAATCACCTACATTAAAGGAAAAACCATTCCTTGATTAAAAATTAAAAAAAGTAAACCTTTATTGCATTCAACTAATTAAGATACTATATCTTCAAGAGTTCCAGTTTTTTTTTTTAACGTAAAGGTCGTCGACTCTTTTCGGGGGAAGTTCGTATATTTCAATTGAGCGAATTTCTCAGAAAACGTCTTTGTGAACGATTTTTAAATGGTTTAATGACAGCTTGTTTAATTACTCGAGCACTTTAAGACGGCCTTGCAATTGATAATTAATTACTTTTTAAATAACGTGGCCTGGAATTCACGGAGAATAGAATTTTCCAGGAATTAGGAACCCAGGAACATGGGAAGAGAACCCTTAGCATGTATGTAGGCAGGTATGCATGCATATGTCTATATATGAATGCATGCATGTATGTATGTACGTACGTTCGTGTGTGTATATGTATGTATGTATGTATGTATGTATGTATGTATGTATGTATGTATGTATGTATGTATGCATGCGGGTATGCATGCATATTCCATATGTACGCAATTTACATATGCACTAGTATGAATATATTGCACTTGTAGTTGTCAAAGTGTCTTAGCAGCTACTTGAGAACACATTTGTTCACATATGTGCAACCACTCCCATCACGACCCACAAACATAAATAGATGCTGACTCCCTGTAGAGAGAAAAACACTCATCGAAAAAATAAAAATAATAAGCAAGAAAAACTTCAATTGGCTAAAATACTGCCAGCTGCAGTTCCCCCTCTCGAGAGTAATAATTGCAATTGAGTCGGAAAAAAACAACCTCTCCAGAGCAGTATGAAGTCTCCAATTAATAAATAAAGGGCCGCTGATGAAGACTGGGTCATCTCAAAAATTAAACACAATCCCAGTTTTCTTTTTATTTGAAAAATAAAATTGGGTAACTTATCAATCGGCGCACTGATCGATGAAAACAACAATCATCGCTAAAATGTCAAAGATATGGTATGATTTCTGCAGAAGTAATATTGTTCTATCTTCGGTGACGCGGTCAGCTTAGGTAGTATTATTAAAGTAGATTCTCAATATATCCTCTCTGAATTAAGTTTCTGCTCAGAGGATATCATTGCGTTAAACCCAATTAGCAGTGGGCCCAGACAGACTCCTCGTTATTATCCTGAACGTGTATATGCATTAATTTGCGTATCTTCTTGCAAATCTCGGGAGAAAATCGCTAGGCTCAGGTTTTATACTTGAGCGTTTTCTAATCCAGTTTGACGTCCAACTTTTTTTAAAAGAGGGATGAGTTACCCGCAGTGAATTACTTTCATATCGTTTAAGTATTCGACAGAAAAGTGAAATAAAAAAAAAACTGAAAAAAACCATTTCCTACATCCCAACGTGGTGGCAGAGACTGCCTAACATAGCTTCTGCACAACTTTGAATGCATTCCAAATACTCTGGGAAAGGCATCCAACATAAATGTCATTTACCTTGGCTTCACTCTAGCGTCCGACAGAGTTGGCCACAGCATTCTGCTGAAGGAATTATCATATATTAGAGCCCATAGTAAGCTATCACAGTGAACCGAATATTTCCTTACAAACACAACCCAACATGTTGTATTCGATGGAATTTACTTAAGATCAATAATAGTCATTAGCAGTGTTCCTCTGGGTACTGCGTTGAACCTACTTTTATTGTCATCAAACATAGTGAAATATAAATCTTTGCAGATGGCGCTAAGTTACAAGGAGTCATCAAGGGAGTATGCGACCCCTCAGAACACCAATCCGATCTATGCACTATGATTATATGGGGCGAATAAAGAATAATATGCTACTAAACGAGGTAAAATTTTAGTTCATCCACTTTGGAAACGAGAATATACTTAGCCATATCCACTTCCTTCGGGAAAGCTTCTCATAACAACAAACAATATCAGGACAACCTCAGCTGGAATGCACACATCAACAATAAAGTCGATATGGTCCGCAGAATGTCCTTATGGAACCTTAGAAGTTTCCAGTTCAGAGATCCTAATACCACCATCCGTCTTCTCTCTACTTTTTCTAGACCTCATGTTGAACTATGCCACCCACTATGATCTCTGTACATAAAACAA
>NC_043006.1:53089190-53091690 GCF_006345805.1 Octopus sinensis | reverse complement strand
AAGTTCATTTACACATTTCTCAATACATACTGCAGTTATGAATTCCCTCCCTCGTTTAATGCCTCCATCGTAGATAGGTAAATTTACTAGCAAGAATAATTCAAACTAAAAAAAAAAGAAATGAATTACAATGAAAAATATTTTTTAAAAAGGGGTCTGGAAGTTGTTACTGGAAGGAGGAGTCGTGTTCAGTCCAAACGGTGTTTGCTTGCGTTTGAAGAGAGAAGATATAGCGCTGTTCAGAGTGAAATCTGGTGTTGGTGGATCCATAGTGTAAGGTCAGACCGAAGACAGTGATGTGTAAGGTGGAATGGCTGGCAGAGCAAAAATGACGAGCGACGCGGGTGTTTTTCGCAGGCGAAGATCTCGTAGGTGTTCGGTAAACTGGTCAGCTGACCAACATATGGACAATCATAAATGTAGCATTAAATGCAATAGACAAAATTAGATGAGATACGAGAAAAGGAGTTCCAGATGTGAAGGGTGCGTTGGTTAGTTTCAGTGAGGGAAGTGATATTGGCAATAAACGAACAGATGTGGCAACGGAGTATTGAGCACGAGAAGGGTCCAGGAACTGAGGGAGCTACAAACCAGTAAGTTGCATAGGATATGGGTGCGTTTGAAAGAGGAAAAGGGTGGGTTGGGGAAAACAGGGAGGGTTAGGACCAGATTGGAGACGATGGAAAGCCAGTAGGATCTTCCGACGAAAGGGTAGATTGGAGGGGCAGAAGAGAAGAAAGGGGGTAGCGTAGGGAGACAGGTGTTGGGAAGGAGAGAGGGCTGTAGTATGATCAACTTGGCGGACAAGAGTAAGTGCGGCCTGAACAAGGGTGGAGGGGTATCCACGAAGAGTGAACAGGAGGGCCAGGTATCGATAATGAGTTTCAAAATCCCGATCGCGGCTGCGCAGACGTCGGAGATGGAGGGATTGGGAGTAGGGGATGGCCCGTTTGGTGTGGGAGGGTGGGAGGAGGAAAAGTTGAGATAGAGATGGGAGTCCGTTGGTTTGAAGAAGGCGGAAGTGATAAGAGATTGGGCGAGAGGACCAATAGAGAGAGAGAGATGGAGGAAATTGGCAGAAATGTCGGGGATGACGGAGGTGAACTCAAGGGAAGGATGAAAGGTGAAAACGAAAGAGATAAAGTTGGTGAGCTGCTCAGGGGAGAGAGAGGTATTGCCAATGAAATCGTCTGTATACCGAGCGTATAGCTTTGGGGTCTGTCCAGAGAACTGTGAGAAGTTAGTAAAGTTGGAGCACATTCTTGTTCCCATGGCGATGCTAGATATTTGCTGGTAGACCTCACCTGCGAACGTGAAGCATTTGAGAGTAAGAACGAGTTCTACAAGGCGGAGAAGTGTAGATGTGCTGGATGTGGGGTCGGTGCGACGGTTGAGGCAGTACTGGAAGGCTAAGAGGCCGATGGTGTTTAGGAATTTAATGTCCATACACCATATGGTGAAGAGGAGGCGGGGGGACCAGGAAGAAAGAAAAAGGAATTGAATAGGCGGATAGTGTAGTCATGTATGTGAAAAAAATATATATATGCATATATATATATATTGAAAAAGGTCGTTATAGGTATAAAGATACCATGAGCAAATATTTAAATGGAGAAAAGATGTTAAAATCAAAATTGGATTTAATACATACGAACTTTTCAAAAGACAATACAAATATGAACGAAAAAATAATAATAATAATAATAATTATAATTAAAGTTATGCATTGATATATCTTTCTTTTTCGTTTCTCTTATTAATTTTTCCCTTTTATAACCTATTTGTAAATATCCGGTTGAATTTTCCTTATTACCCCATCTGTTTTTCCTTATTGGCTTTTTATTAATAACTTTTTTGATGTTCTTCCTTAAATTCCTTAAATTCTTCACACTTATACTACATTACATTTATTGTCATAGCGTTTTTCCATGGGGGTAGGGATGATAGTAGCTAGAGGTTTTAATAGTAATTTATTGCTACTTGTTATCGGCTATGTAATAATACCTTCCTTTCATGGTCGATAATGAAATATTTCTTTTGCTGTGGTGGACATGTAGCTCTCACCTCACAACGATGGTTCTACGTTGTGACCCAACTTCCTGGAAATTATAGCTAAATCTCCTCTGAACTTCACCAGAGATGTTTACTTCATTCAAAGTGATACTAAATGAAATTGAAAAAGTTAATAATTAGTTAAATCACTTATGAAAACGTAAATAACCGCGTACATACCAGGAACGCCAATTCAATATTTTAAAAAGCGCAATGTTGTAAGCTAATAGGCATTAAAAAGCATTAGATAAAAGTGAAAAGTACCAAAAAGCACCTAAATATAAAAAGAAATCATACAAATAGGTGTAAATATCAAAAGATTTATATTAAAAATTCCAGCTCCAATTAAATTAAAATGAAATTAACATCACTTCTATTTTTACTCCATAATATTTTTGAAGATTTCCCAGTCAATTTCTTTTGATGTAGAAGCTGCAGTTTCACACGA
>NC_043006.1:53059190-53084190 GCF_006345805.1 Octopus sinensis | reverse complement strand
GGTCTATGCTATCAATAATTAATTACTAGAAGTGTTTATAGAAATTCATTTTCAATGAAAAGTGAATCACCCGACATTTCGGTACGTTGCCCTTTACCTGAGAATGTTGTTGCTTTGGTCGATTTCCTAAAAAACATCCTCATTTATTTTGCCTACTCTCTGACGAAGGACATTAACCTGAAACAATAGATTATTTCCTCACAGTAGCTATTAAACTTATAAATTTCTTCTATAACTCCACTGCAAACATTTTATTCGTTCTACTACACCCCGTCCTGCCTTCTGGCGAACTCTCTTCCATTTTATTGTTCTTTGCTACAACTAAACTATCATCACAACAACAACAACTACTACTACTACTACTACTACAACTAAAAACCACATCATCATATTCATCATCATCATAACAACTACGAGTTGTTATCACTACTGCCATTAGAGCAATTATTTCTTCTGCAATATTTACCATTGAAATTAAAACCGAAACGAGACTCCGAGGGAGTCACTACGAGGTCACACGGTCTGCTAGAAATAGCACCAAAAATCCCTTAAACTACAGCCTTCCGTCGTCCAGAAAAGGAGCACACTAGATAATGTGAGCCTGCATTTCCCGTACCTACGTAAAAGACCACCACTCAGAACTTACATTGAAGAATAATAATTTGCACCCACGGGAGCGTTGTATTCTATTGACTTCACAAGTCGTCTCGACCGCTAACTCCAAAAGTTTCATTCTCTCTCTGTTTATTTCCTCGTATTCCTTTCTGTTGAAGAGCGTAGGTTCGAAACATAAAAGACTTCCTCACCTTCCCGAGCGTCAAACTATATATACATACATGTGTGTGTGTGTGTGTGTGTGTGTGTGTGTGTGTGTGTGTGGTGTGTGTGTGGTTGAAATTTATAGAAAAGCAAATGACGAAGACAGGTGTATAAACGACAAGCAGGTGTATTAGTTTGTCGCTCGTGAAGGTGAGAAAGTCTTTTACGTTTCGAGCCTACGCTTTTCAAAAGAAAGGAACACGAGGAAATAAACAGAGAGAGAATTTTAAATAATTTGTGGATTTCGCGGTAAGCAAAGAATTTTGCTAGTTACAAAGTCAGTAATTGCATGACACTATTTTCTGTGTATTGTAGGCTAATGCCGTGTCTGGCGAAAGTCTTATCGAAAGTGATACGATAAAATCGAAATCAGGTGATTCAGTGGCAGGAGTTCACCCCCGCTTGCAATGAATATTGAGTGTGAGAGCGCACTGAATAAGCCAACTGGAGATGTCCCCTTAGGTGTTAAAATAGTTATATCGTCGGTTCTCAGAGAACACCCACGTTAAAGTTGCGATGAACACTACCATATATACTCTCTCTTTTACTCTTTTACTCTTTTACTTGTTTCAGTCATTTGACTGCGGCCATGCTGGAGCACCGCCTTTAATTGAGCAACTCGACCCCGGGACTTATTCTTTTTGTAAGTCCAGTACTTATTCTATCGGTCTCTTTTGCCGAACCGCTAAGTGACGGGGACATAAACACACCAGCATCGGTTGTCAAGCAATGCTAGGGGGACAACACAGACACACAAACACACACACGCATATATATATATATATATATAGATATATATATATATATAATATATATATATATATATACATATATACGACGGGCTTCTTTCAGTTTCCGTCTACCAAATCCACTCACAAGGCCTTGGTCGGCTCGAGGCTATAGTAGAAGACACCTGCCCAAGGTGCCACGCAGTGGGACTGAACCCAGAACCATGTGGTTGGTAAACAACCTACTTACCACACAGCCACTCCTGCGCCTATATATATATATACTTTTTACTTTTTGAGGATATGCACATAGTTTATATTCATATATCATGATACATGCATTCATTTATGCTTATTATAATATTAATGTGATCTTTTCTATTTGGCGGCCAATTTTCAATCTCTTCAATTTCTGTTCGTATTGATTTCATATTCAGTGTAATGATATAGTTTTATATGTTAATCAATGCCATGAAGTTCGTTTTCGCCATAAATCAACAAATTTTGGATGATTTTAACCAGTTGTAAGCCACAGACATACATTTATACCTGTTTCCATAGTAATAAGCCAAGCATGAGAACTCTTTTGTCTGCGAGAAAGCATGTGTTGACAAATATATTCTATTCATTGCGGTGGTGAGATGTGTTAAAAATAACAGCTAAATAGGCCTTAAATCACGACCCCTAATTTTTTGTTTTGGTTTTTGCATAATTGTATGAATTCCCGTGTGTAGAATACGTAAAAATTTTCTGAAAATACCAAAAAATAAAAATAAGTTATGAGGGATTATATGGCATGCGTAAAGCAGAATTCCGCCAGTAATTCATTTGTTTACAGTTGACAACACATGCTGTCATGCACAAAATGACAGCTTCCAAATCCTGTTTTCTGACTGGGTGAAAATTATCAACCTTTAGACCTCTATAACTTTTTTTAAAATTTTTATCTGAAAAGAGTGAAATATCTCCAGCGATTCAGCTTGGAAAAATACATTAATAACTAAATTTTAAAATTTTCAATAAACTTTGAAATTTCCTCACATGCAACCAAATAGAAAAGATCCTATTGATATTCTTGAAATGTATATTCCATGTAGTATTGAAATGATCGTAATTAAAGAATCAAATGTAATACTTAAATTCCAGTCGTTGAGTTCTCCTCTGTGTGTGTGTGTGTGTGTGTGTGTGTGTGTGTTGTGTGTATGTGTGTGTGTGTGTGTGTGCGTGCGTGCGCGTATGTATGTATGTATGTATGTATGTATGTATGTATGTATGTATGTATGTATGTATGTATTGAAATGCTAGTAGGCTCTTCAGCAAATGAAGAAACCGGCTAACACCGCACTTTACAGAGGTCCTCGGTAAAGAGTAGTAAGACGTTCCAAAAGTTCAATACGCAACAATTATCATTGTTATTATCCAAATGCCATTAATGGAGCTTCTGGTTCTTCTGTTAGAACTCAACTAACCTCCATCGAGGAAGAATTCTAATGGATAAAATGTGAAAACACGCTTTCATTCCAACGGTGGGACTTTTACATCTTTATCAGAAACAGCTCCTTCCTTACAGGAAAGCATTGAATAATTAAAAATAGAAGAGAAGATACATACATATATACACACATACACACACACACGCGCGCGCATACATACATATATAAATACAAACATGCATACACACCTAAGTACATACATACTGTGTGTGTGTGTGAGTGTGTGCACGAGCGCGTGCGTATAGCTTAGCAAGGACTCCTGTGGTGAACCCAATTTTCATGCTATTACATATTCTCTCTACTTCTACCTCCCTTCTGTCCCTATATCACTAACGCTAACAGGTGAAACATTAAACATATGGAGGGACTGATCTAAAAACCATTTTCTCCCTCTCTCTCTCACTATTCCCCTACTATTTTTGTATCTGAGTAGTTTTTATTTGTTTCTTATACGAATTAACTCGGCTTTCATTTCATACTCGAAAAGATACCGTCTTTTTCATAATGACTTGTTGCTTCCTTACTTCTGTTTCTTTCTTTCTGCCACCCTCTCCCCTGCTTCTCTCCCTCTATCTTCCTCTTTCTTTCTCTCTTATCTTTCTCAAGGAGATAAAATAGACAATTAGAGACATAGAAAGGGAGATAGAGAAAGCGGGAGAGGAATACAATTTATTTGTTAGTTTGATACTTTTGGTGGGAGGACTGATTAGTCGTGCGTACATATATATATATATATATATATATATATATATATATATAGATAATATCGGAATTCTCTTCCTCCCTTTTTCTTATCATATATATATATATATATACACACACTTATATATATATATACACTTATGTATGTATGTATGTTTTATCTTTTAATTTGTTTCGGTCATTAGATTGCGGCTCTGCTGGGGCACCGCCTAGAACAGTTTTAGTCGAACGAATCGACCCTAGTACTACTTCTTTTTCATTTTCACCCTGGTACTAAGCGTTATTTGCGTTCGTTTCCTACCACTAAATTACCTTACATGGTTATTTTTCCACCCTAAATGTTAATGTTTCTGATAACCACCCACCCGCATCCCATTCTATTAATGGTGCGTATCACCATTATCATTCAAGTAGACAGCAAAAATATGTACACCTCTCTGTACTTAGCAATAAGTCCTATTTACCCTCAATGGTCGCTCGTGGTCGCTCGTTCTGCTAGAGCTAGCAGCTAAATCTTATTTCGATATGTAAAATTGGTATATCAGCAACAACTGGAATATGCACATACACCCATTTCCTTTTTTCTTTTTTTTTTTTCCTATCTTCGATTGCATTGTTTACAAACATACATTCATAAAAGAAATGTCATAACTTTCAGTGCTGGCTCTAATTTCTGAAGAAAAACTTTTTAAATTGATCGAATCGCACTGCTAACACAGGTAGGACACAATCAGTATTGACTTATAAGACTTAAAATATATTTGACAGTATATTATGATTGCATATTGAAATACAATGTTCCTACCAGGAATTAAGGGGGGTGTATGTGTGTACATAAATACACACATACAATACATATATATATATATATATATATATATATATATATATAAATATATATATATATATATATATATATATATAAATATATATATAAATATATATATAAATATAATATATAAATATATATATAAATATATATATATATAAAATATATTATATATATAAATATATATATATATAAATATATATGAATATATATGTATATAATATATATATATAGATATATATATATATATATATAATATATATATATAAATATATATGTATATATATATATATATATATATATAGATATATATATATATAATATATATATGTATACACACACGTATATATATATGCATACATATATGTATGTATACATATATGTATGTGTATATATATATATATAATAAAACATTATTGGTGAATGATTAATCTACTACAAGATTATTCATCTTTCTATTTCACATAATATATATATATATTATATATATATATATCTATATATATGGTGCCTCAACTGAAGTACCATATTCATCTGAATCTAAATTTTTGCTGAACTCATTTGTATCTCCTTAACGATGATGAATTTGTATATATATGTATCTGGGTATATATATATATATATATATATATATAATATATATATATATATTAATATATATATATATATATATGCCCAGATACATATATATACGTCATCATCATCGTTTAAGGAGATACAAATGAGTTCAGCAAAAATTTAGATTCAGATGAATATGGTACTTCAGTTGAGGCACCAGGATTTAGTACGGTATTATTCATACAATTTCAAAGTAAGGTGATTAAAATCAAAATAAGCAACAAGGATATCCAGAGGTAATGCAGTACGCTCGTTTCTTGCAACTCCATTTAATTGAACAAAGCAATCATTACATCAATTTAAAATGCAGAGCAATCATCAGCTGCACAAAGACAGAATTTAATAAAATGATTCTTAAAATTATATAAAGAAAATATTACGGTTTTGATGATGAATCTCACCTTATCAAATATCAGTAAAAATTTATGAAAATTTGAAGTAAAAACAGTTTATCTTTTGCCTGGGTATCAGAAACATCGTCTGGAGATTTTTCGTTGAAATCTTCTTTAAATATAGTTTGGTATAGAGTTCAAAGTGTAAGAGAGTAAGAGAGGGGGAGTAATTGGATAGATAGATAGACAGACAGACAGACAGACAGACAGACTTTCAAATATGAGTTCTCGAGGAATATAAACAATATCGAACACGCACAACACAAGTTTTATTTTGCTCGTTCGTGGGAAGGCTCTGCGTAAAGGCGTAAGAGAATATATTTTCTTCATATGCCATGTGTTAAAGTAACTGAAAGACAAAGACAAGTGAGATAACTCGCATCAGATCCCATTCAGGAACGACAGAATCGATGTTTCGTCATGTTGGTGACTTGTCAATACCGCGTACTCCAAATGAGGCCCGATGCAAGCTAAATCGCTCTGATTATATGCAAAATGATGTAAGAACTATCTGCTGCTGTGTCCCAGATAGTTCGTGGTAGGCCGCAGTTATAGGAAAAATTAGTTGGGGGAATTGTTTCGTAGTTTGTTGGTCGCTTCTTAAGAGAGACGCACCTCATTTCCTTTCCAGAACGATAGCATTGAATATTGAACTAACGATGTTTTGGTTTCAACTCTATTCCTGTCTTTTTCTTCCTTTTTTCTGTTTTTGTATCTCTTTTGGATGTAAATTGTGAAATTATGTGAAAACATTTTTCTCGCAAAATTTCTGACAAAATGTTTTATTTTCCCCTTCATCAAAATACCTGCAACTCCAAGCACTGTAAAACATTTTCACTAGTACTCACTTTGGTGATAATTATTTCACATTCCTTCACTTACATGTTACGTCTCAGATTTCTCACCCCACTCCATCATTTCAATCACCTTCTACACGGGTGAATAAGGACAAAAATACATTCTACATTATTATATGTGATTCTTTAATTACAACTTTTACTAATTTTTTCTAGCATTAAATTCTACGACTATTATCTACTTCCTGACTATTAGATATTTTTACTGTGTTCCAGTAAATTTGATAAATAATTAATTTTGTCTCTTTCAGGGTTTTCATACTGTTCTATCCGCACCGTTACGCATACTGGCTTAATCTATCTCTGTTTAATACATTACTGTTGCTTACCATAACTTTTCAATTTTTTTTTTATTTTCATTCTTTTTTCTTCCATTCCTTTATGCTTAGATTTACCTTTACCTTCTATCCCTACTAACCCTTCTGTTTTTGTCTTTTTATTTAATATCCCTTTTCTCATATTTCACCATGTTCTCAATTTACGTATTTCTCTCCGTGCATCACTGACATCACGTGCTCTCCTTCCACTCTCTAATGAAAACCTATAAATTTCTTTTTAAATAAGTCGGTTTTATTTTAATAAAATGTTAAGAATGAGGATCTCCACAATCAACCTTGTCCCATTGCACAATTTAAGAGGATCTAAATTTCTTAGAAGCATTATTGGGACTCCTACCTTCAGAAAAAATTTATGTGGAAGAGTTCTAGGAGGCTCAAGAGAATTAAGGAACTCTGTTGGGTAATGGACAGCTTGATTTTCGTCAAGAACTGAATCAACTGACTTATACTTCTTAATGATTATTGGAATTTTATTCTTTAATTCATGGTTAATCTTTGCTACTGTCTCATTTTTTGGGGGGGGGAGCAAGAATTGCCCTTTCACACAACCATTTATGTGAATTATAATTATTACTTAAGGTTGGAAATACCCTGTTCTTCAATTCAGCTGGGGAATTCACCATGACAGCAATATGAGCCAAACTGATATCACCATACCCACCAAATGGTACTTTCCCATTTCCTAATTGGAGGATCCAGGTTGAAAACTGTTTTACACATTGGTCCCCATGTAATAAAGATCGCACATAGTATTGAAGGAGAAATTAAGTGCTTTATTCGATAGGTCTGAAAACTTAATGCACGCTTTTATTTCATCAGATCTTGTTCGTCTCGGAATGACTGGCAATGTCTGTTTCAAGTCTCCAGATATTTTTATTTAATGATTACTAATAGTGATTTAATGGAGTTTTGGTTGCTATTTCTAGCAGGTCAAGCTATATGATAGAAACTCCTATGTTGACTTATAAGCTGATCAGATTTTTATTGTTTAAAACTTTTTTAATAGTTAAATCTGGAAGAAAGAACTGTATTTATTGCCTTCGCAGACCCTCAGAGACTAGTATGTTCAGTATAGTTGATATCGTCTTGAAAATGACTGGCAAGAAAAGGAATTCCAGGGGTAGATAGACTTAATTCAAGTGGCGAGAGGAGTGGAGACGAGTGTGACCGAGATGGCCCTGGGTGGAGATCCTGAGATCAGCTGTCTCCAAAAAAGCAGAGGCTATTGTAATTAATAGCAGTAAGAAAAGCAGAGTAAGAAGACATCCTGTCTACGGATCAGATACCTTGGAATGTGTTAGTAAATGACTCCACACTAGTTAGGTGGTCTATACAGTGGGCAAGTTGAAGGTGTAGTGGAATATTAAATAATGACCTTTTAGCTTGTAGATTAGTTTTCCTATTCAGTGTATCAGTTCAATGTGTAACTTGAAATTCGAGCTATAAATGCTCTTATTTGGCCTTTAGGAAATCTAATGTCGTAATTTCATGCATCACAGCTCAGATAGTATTGCTATTGATATACGTGATGTTCGAATGTTGTTGGTGTGCCTTTGTAGGAGCTGTTGTTGTTTAGCCCCAGGTCAGCTTTGATAGAGAAAGCTTAGGGTCAAAGGCATTCGAGCCATGAATCGTTCATTATGTATTTCTTAAGGATGTATCGGGCTACATACATTGTCTGTGTATTTCCTTTCTCCAGAAAGAAAACTGTGGTTTAAATGAGATATGGCTTGTATGTCTTGCGCATCAAGAACGTAATATAAATTAGACTGATGTTCTATGAGTTTACAAAGCGTTTGCATCATATATAATGTTAATAGAATGTGCGGATTTGATTGGTGTTCTGATTCTCATAAACTATTTGAGGGTCCATTGTGTTTAAATTTAATCCAGTTTTCAGACGTTAAGAAAGGACAGGAAACACCTATCTTTAGATACGATGTTAATGGTTATGTTTATTAAACTATCTTTTACCGAATTATCAACTTCAGACTATATATTTACAATATTCATATCTACACGATGTTTGAATTGGTGTGATCTCCAGTTTTCATCAAGTGTCTTATTCTTGAACTATTATG
Source organism: Octopus sinensis (assembly GCF_006345805.1). Classification (NCBI taxonomy): domain Eukaryota; kingdom Metazoa; phylum Mollusca; class Cephalopoda; order Octopoda; family Octopodidae; genus Octopus; species Octopus sinensis. The sequence goes on along the minus strand of NC_043006.1, from coordinate 53,075,333 downwards.
TATATAATTACGAAAAGACAGCTGATGATTATCAGTGATGAAGTCTGCTGAAATTCTTATGTAAATGTAATTATTGTAAATAAACCTCTAAAACTGACGTTAGTAGTCCTGAAATTTATAAACTTATATAACAACTCACATAAGATATTTAGACATTTAAATGGTAGGTTTGGTTTGGTGAGATTTTCATCTTAAGTTTTGGTGAACCAGCAAGTCATTGCGCCCAAAATTAACTATGCTACGGTCAAATCGAGACCTCTTACATTGATTCTGAAGAGATGAAAATTTAATTCGACCACAGGATGTTGGAATATAGAATTCAAATTTTTTGCATGCTACAAATAGTAGTCAAATTCCCCTCAAATTACAACCTAGCATTTTCAAAATAAAGGAAACATTAGATAATATAATCCTGAGAATATTGTCTGAAAATGAGATGAGAAAGCTGACTTAAGGCTAAACAATAAATGAGATTGATCCTTTACATTGCAGTCACAAAATTAAACACTCATTCAATGCATACTGAGAAACCAGTAAAAGAATAAAAGAATACGCACCACAAAATAAGAACAGCGTTAAATGTTCTAAAGAAATAAATACTGATACCTCTTATCCAACATAATGACACTAATGCTTTTTTTTTCTTTTAATGACCCAGAAAATTAGCCTGCGCCTTGTAAACATGAGGTCGGCGTAAGTGATAGTTCAATACGATTGGAAGCACTCCGTCGGTTACGACGACGAGGGTTCCGGTTGATCCGAATCAACGGAACAGCCTGCTCGTGAAATTAACGTGTAAGTGGCTGAGCACTCCACAGACACGTGTACCCTTAACGTAGTTCTCGGGGATATTCAGCGTGACACAGAGAGTGACAAAGCCGGCCCTTTTGAAATACAGGTACAACAGAAACAGGAAGTAAGAGTGAGAGAAAGTTGTGGTGAAAGAGTACAGCAGAGATCACCACCATCCCCTACCGGAGCCTCGTGGAGCTTTTAGGTGTTTTCGCTCAATAAACACACACAACGCCCGGTCTGGGAATCGAAACCGCGATCCTATGACCGCGAGTCCGCTGCTCTAACCACTGGGCCATTGCGCCTCCACTTCAATACGATATACATATTCAGTATTGATTTTAAAATATAAAATATATAGATGTACAAAAAAAAAATGAAATGAAGTCGCGAGCTCAAGGAGTTAGGAGTGTTCATTAGGGTGTTGGTTCAATTCCTAGACCAGATGGCGCGTCCTACATCTCAAGTTACTCCACTCTACTCAGCTGTGATGTGCGTTTACCGCTTGCTCGCGCAAATCTCAATTTCCCCAGCTGTCACATAATGGATGCTCTACTGGATCGATAGTGAAATGACTGAGAGGACGTCTACATCCGCTCGCAACTACATAGGTGACCTAAAAAAAATTAGTGAAAAATATCCTCTTTTCAAAATACTTTACTGCTGTGCTGCCACACACTTTTCAAAACTCCGAGGAGGGTATTAACAGAAAATATCCAACAATTTGGAATGTTTTTAATCTGGTCAGACTGAAATTCAAAGCAAAGACTTTTGCTTCAATCATTAGGGAACTCTTATACGCTAACGATTGCGATCTAGTCAGTCACTCTGAAGTAGGATTGCAGTCTCTTGTATCTGCATTTGACTCAGCTTTGGATGATTTTGGCTAGAAAAAAAAAACGGTTGTAAATATGGTTAAGTTACTTGAGGTTGTTGACTCTTTCATCTACCTAGGAAGCTCTGTGCAAAATGATGAAAATCTGGACACAGAAATACCTGTGCGAATTAAAAGGGTAACACAATCATTTGGTGGTTTGGAGTCACGCATTTGGTGCCAGTGACATAAATAACAAAATTGGCTCTCTACAAATCGTTTGTCTTACCATCCTTGTTGTATCCTTCTGAAACATGGACATGGACGTGTTATGAAAGACATTTCAAGTTGTTAGAACGATACTAACAAAAATACCTTTGCCACATTTTAGATATTAAATTGAGCTTTGGTACTCCATACACAGATGCCTTTGCGTCTTCAGGCAACACTTCAATTAAATCAATGATTCTGAAAAATCAAATGAGATGTTCTAGCCATATTATTCGAATAGCGGATGAACGCACACCCAAACATCAGTTTTATGGCGAGCTTACAGAAGAGAAACGCAATCGGTGTAAACCTAAAAGGAGGTTTAAATACGGCATAAGGGCTACCATGACATCACTTGGAATGGATTCAAAGACCATAGAAACCCAACGAACCAACCGTGTGACAGATTGTACCGGATTACATATTAGCAACATTGTTCAACGTGATCTGATATAACATACATACATACATATTCATGCACACACATAAAAACACACACGCGTACAGTGTACAAATAGACAGACAGACAAATATACAAATATATAAATACATTCGTGCACACACAAACATATATACAAATATACAAACATACGTGCTTACGCACAAAATTTACATACATAGATACGCGCACACGTACACACCTACACACACACACACACACACACACACACACACAACTTAAGTATATATTACAGTAACATCTGATATAATCTTGGTTGTATGAAAAGGGACTTTTATGAGCCGGAAACAGATCTTTGTCTCCGTAACTCTACTCCTCAAACAGTAACAGTTACTACTCTAAATGATCTTTTACTTGACTATCACTTGACATCGTGTACAGCTCTTCATTTCACTTGGACTGAGAACACTTCTTTTGATGTTTTGTCTTTTTTGTTTTTGTATTCTATATTTGTCTTCAAGTGCCCATGAGTCTTTATAAGGCATCCGACACTGGAAAAGGAGTGGACTTAATTTTTTCGAACTGGAGACCTGACTTACTGTGGATGATTACTATAGAATGGGCTCTGTCAGTTGCGTAAATAATAAGGGAGCAAGTGGAACGACCGCTCCCCTTAGCACATTTTTCAAAATTGGTGCCTTTTCAATTTTTTTTTAACTCTTGTTCACTTGTGCGATAAAAATTGCATCTCATTTTTTTTTCTTTTTGATAATTGTAGGGCCCTGGAAGATCTTTCTGGAGACTTTATTTGACCAACCTCCCGTGTTTTTGTACTGTATGCTTAATCTCCTGTGATGTGTTGGTGGCGGTTGACACCTGAAGAACCAAAACAGATCCCGACGTCATAACTTCTCGACACTGGACGATCCCGTGGAGTTTCATCATTGTCGCGTCACACCTATATCACTAGTTGTAAGTTTCATGCATAATGATATTTTTTACTGAAACATGAACTTAATGAATGTAGGATACAATTACGTATATTATCACTAATGAAGTATTACGCGTAATATAAGAGAAATGAGTTTAAAATTGTTTGGTATGTGTCACAGGAGTGTAGGACAACATCCTACACAGGACAACCCTCCCACCACCACCACCACTACTACCACCCCCATGACATATACGCACCCCCAGGACAAAACATGTACCCCCAGGATGAAACATCCCTTCAGATTAAAAAAAAAACCTGCACGAAACCCCTCGGACAAAACCCCCTAAGCTAAAGTGTGAAATACGACAAGAGCTCCTCATATTTTTTCTGGTTTTGAACTTTAATAGCATTGCAATATAATTTAAGTAATTTGTTACTGAAGTAATCATGAAAAATATCATAATCTTTCTTTGCGTTGGTTCACTCCACATAATCATTGTTTGTCTACCTGAGTACCTGTACATGGGGGATTACAGTACTCGAGTACACAACACAATAATTATATGGAGTAAAACGACACAAAGAAAGATTATAATATTTTTCATGATTACTTCAGTAATGAATTAATTAAATTATATTTTTCTTCTAATTTTAATGGTTTTACATGATATTAAAGTTCAAAAACAGAAAAAAATGTAACTGAGAAGGTTTTATCCGAGTGGGATTTTGTCTGTAACCCGTGTCACGACGCCTTTCTTTTCACGTGCTCGCTACCCACTAACTTTAGAACCAGGCTATGCTACTGGATTCTGCTAAAAACACCCTAGGTGCCGATGATGATGTAAAACCGGGTGACGCATTAAGATTTAAACGCGGGATGCAAAGAGCTGGAACAAACCTCGCAAGGTACGTAGTCCGCCGTCTTTATCGTTCTGCCAAACTACCACCCTGGGCTGTTACGTCTATATCGATATCGAAAGATGAAAGATAAGATTGATTTCAGTGGGTTTGAAAGCAGTGTAGAGAGTTGAAACAAATACTGAATAGCATTCCATCTAACGTTCGTGCTGGCAGAACTGTTAAAGCATTGGAAAAAAAAAAAAAAATACCTTGCGATTTTGTTACGGCACTTTATATTTTAAGCTCACATCCCGCTAGGGTTAACATTATCTTTCATCCATCCATTTTTTTTTTCTTTCAAGGCCTGGAATTTTAAAATGGGGCGGAATCGATTATATCGATCCCAGTGCTCAAATGGTACTTATTTTCTTGACCACTATGGGATGAAAGGAAAAGTCAGCCACAGCGGAACTAGAAGAACTACCGCTAAGCATTTGTGTCCGACATGCAAAATATCCTGCTAGCTTCCCACCTTAATGAGCTGGTGGAATCCATTAGCACACCAGGCAAAATGCTTTCGTCCGTCTTAACGCTTTGAGTTCACACACCAAGGTTGACTATGCCCTTCATCCTTTCGATAGTATAAGTACCAGTCAAGCACTGGGGTTGATATAATCGACTAGTATCCTCCCTAAAATTTCAGGCCTTGTGCCTATAATAGAAAGAGGTTGTTTTTTATTCTTGCATTAGCAATACGGTTCCGTCATGGATTAGCTAGTGCGGATATTTTTCAAGATTTAGATGGGCTTTATTAATCTGTTTATAATTAGCTCAGGAAAGGTGAGTGCTAAGTTTCTTTTAATTTTTCTCGCATATTTAACAAAAGAAATTTATTTTGAAAAGTTACATATGTTCAACTAATATTCAACACAAGTATATCAGTGTAAAGGCGGCGAGCTGGCAGAATCGTTAGCACACCGAGCGAAATGCGTAGCCGTATTTCGTCCGCCGTTAGGTTCTGAGTTCAAATTCCGCCGAGGTCGACTTTGCCTTTTATCCTTTCGGGGTCGATAAAATAAGGACCAGTTACGCACTGGGGTCGATCTAATCGACTTAATCCCTTTGTCTGTCCTTGTTTGTCCCCGCTATGTTTGGCCCCTTGTGGGCAATAAAGAAATAATAAGCATACCAGTGTAACACCCCACTAAACAAGCAAAGATCCTACCTTTTGCAAAAGAAAGAAAAAAAGAACACAAATATGATTTAAGAAAATATTAACAACCTGGTAAAATAATTTTACTTCCGTCGTTATTTTTTTTTTTTTTTATATAATATAAATATTAGTGAAGTTAGCGAAATTGACGACTTGCTTAACAACCAGAATGCGCTCACAGAAAAGTCTTCGTTGGCATCTAAACTGCGGACAAGCTCATAGTTTTGCATTTGCTTGTAATAACACTTTTGAATGTGAACAAATTGAGAATAACACATATTTTGCAATTTTTAACAAAATAATCGTAGTTTAGTACATTCAAGAAAGAAATAAAACGGAGCCATCAATATATGTAACGCCCAAAACGGAACGGGTTTCCTTATGTCCACAGAGGAAAACTAGAACTAGTCCTATCGGGACCTTATCTCCGTCCATTAGTCGAGGGAAGAGTTACTGTACTGTACCCGGTCGTTAAAACCGAAGACGAGACGAAGAAGAAGGTCGAGTCGGTAGGTCACATTGGTGTTGCAATACTCAGATCGACAAAATTCGAGGGTCACAGTGAAATAATATTAACTCCGACGAAGTCTATGTGTGTGTGGGTGTTTGTCTTCCATCACCGCTTGATAACTGGTGCTGATGTGTTTACTTCCCTCTAACTTAGCGATGCGACCAGATAGACCAATGGAATAAGTACAGGTCTTAAAAAGAATAGGTACTGAGGCTGATTCGTTCAACAACATTTTTCAAGGCGGTGCCTCAGCGTGGCCTCTGTCTAATGACTGAAACAACTAAAAGATAAAAGATAATATCATTTCCTACTTCCACTCATACTGAAACTATTCAGACCCATCCTTTTCTTAAGTACGTCATCACTTATCTTTTTTTATTTAAATCATTATCGTTTCTATTTTGAATCTTTTGAGAACAATGAGTTAAATATTACACGTTCAGAAAGCAATTGTTGTTTGTTCCTTCTCAAGTCATGCCTGGCTCATAGGGCCGGTTCCCGATTTTCTTAGCGTATAGGTTCCCCACCTGGACGGGACGCCAGTCCGTCGCAGGTGAGCTGCAATATATATATGTAGCTCATCACTGTATTTAACACCTCATGTGATTATTTCTTATGTTGAAATCATTACAAATATTCAGACATTTTTCTATAACTGTTTAGAAACACTACTGTCTAATCTGTTCACTACTGTCAGAGAATCTCTCTTTCTCTCTCTCTCTCTCTCTCTCTGACACAAACATGAAGGGAACAGCTCTACAAGTTATACTTTCCTATTTTTCTCACGACAAAACTAAACTTCTTCCACTTTGAAACAATTTAGAAACATTAATGTCGATTTATCTCTTGTCTATCACATTATCAGTCACGCACATCAATAGATCCGAAACACAGACCGTGAATCACCAATTTTCTTGTCTTAGCAAAAAAGTAAATAAATAAATAAACTAAAATAAAATAAATATAAAAAATCATTAAGATAGACACTTGTCCTCTTGTTGAACCTGATTTTATGGTTTACTTGAAGTATTTCAATAAAAGAAAAAAGTAGTACATAGGTGATAAGGTGTTTGTGTTTGATGTTTACTAGATAAGTATTGTACGTAGCAACAAAGAAATACCCTCCTTCGCCTCTATCACCTGTATGTTGCTGTGTACGTTTTCCCCCCTCCTCAGAGGTTGGTTGGATAGGTTAAACTGGACTTAATTACATTAGTTGTAAAAAACTCAGGACACGGTTCTCTCATTTTATTTTCAGAACTAGTGTCTTCCGGGCAACACTATCCAACGTGCATCCCATCATTTTCTTTCTTCTTTTTTTTCTTTTTAGAACAAATACACTGGTTTAAGGAAAATTTTGCACCTATCGCTACCAGTTTTAACGAGTACATAAAGCAGGGATGGGGAGACTTTTTAGTGCGGCAGGCAAAAATTTCCCAAAAAAAGGTCCGCGGGCGGGTCACAAGTTCTAACTCATATCTGTGTAAATCTTGTATATAGCTGTGTATAATTCGATATACATTAATAAAGATACGTTTAACACATTAAATTAACACGTAACATTTTCATTAACGCCGCCACCGAATTTAGGACGTTTATATTATTTATGAGGTATTCTATATCTTTCAGCTAGAGTGCAGTTGGGTCTCAAGAGGGTGGTACAAACCTAGCAATATGTGTTTTATAGTGAAAACAAAATTTTCATTCAAATGGCAATTGCCGGACGATTTCTGTTCGAGTCTAACCGTTTAAAGTCAAAGTGGAAACGCGACCTATGTCGCAAAGAGACATACGAGTATTGTATAAATTTTATAACTGAAAAATTAATTATATTTTGTGCATACGAGTATACCAGCCTGTGGGCGCAATAAAATCGGTTCGCGGACGTAATTGCGCCTGCGGGCGGAGGTTTCCCTACTCCTGACAGAGCACGCAATGGGAAGAATTTTTTATACCAAAGGTGAATTATAAGTGAGTCAAGAACCTGTAAAGTCATGTCTGTGCTAAGGAAAATAATGAATCTTTGATTTTATTAATTCATAGATTATGCACGCAATTACACTAAGCAACATTAATTAAGAATGCATTAATTAACTAGATTTTTTATAATGCTTTAATTAACCTTATATAAGGGTTATTCAAAGAAACATATTAAATTACTGTTTTGATCCTCATACTTTAAACCTTAAACTAAAGGACTTCGTCAGAGAGTAGTTTGAAATTTAAATATGGGTAAATTATAGCCCACGGACCATATGTTCTCCGCACTTGACAAAGGGACATTGGCGTACATTCAAGACTGGATAGAGGAACGGCTGAGAGAAATTGCTCTCAGGCGTCTTCAATATGGATAAAGAAAATTCAGCTGGACTTCACATATTGTATTTAGTTACACTAATTTTGATAACTTGAAATTACTCTTGTGAGGAGTGGTTAAAAAGTAATACTAGTCAAGGGAAGCAATTTCGAAATTCAAATAGAGACATCCTATAAGATGTGTCTTACCTTTTGATAAGTACAGTGACTAAACAGTTTAACTTACTCGCGGACTAACTGGTTGCTTTGATGGTTGGCGCCCATGCCTTTGGCGCTTGATAATTTGGGTATCTCTCCTAGCATACTGTAGTAATCTCTGCCCTTTGGATTGCGCACCTCTAGAAGAGGGTGGGGACTGTCTTCTTCAATAAATGCAACCATCACTGTATGCTTCGCAGCCACGTGGTTTATCTGCTGCACGGCACAATGAGTAACGCTGCGATGGACTGGCGTCCCGTCCAGCTAGGGAACACATACACCATTGAAACCAGGCCCATGAGCCTGGCTAGGCTTTAAAAGGGCGCATTTATACTATATATATATATATATATATATATATATATATACACACCATGGTAACGACCAAGACTATTGGATGTTATTATACATCGCTCGTCACAAAGCGCTTCTCATTGTTTTAGCTTCCGAATGATGCCACCCCGTGGTAGGAATGATATTCTGCCACAGGGTTACCCATTTATAGCTGAAATGCTTTGTTCAAGAACACAACGCATCACCCGGTCAGGGAACCGAACCGACGAGCTAGCTATCGTGAGTGTAACGCCCTAACCACTAGGCTATACGCCTTCATGCCACACACATACACACACATATACATACATACGCATACATATATATACATGCGATAGTAGCGAGCAATGACAATGGTGCATACGCGCGCACATCATATATACATGTGTATGTGTGTATGAGAGAGAGAGAAGGATAACGAAGGAACACACGGATAAAGCATGCGCAAAATGTGGACACGCTCTTCACTCATTTAAATCGTCCAAAGATCATAATCTGGCGGCTTTAACTATAAGAGTGTTTATTTTCGTGGTGTCAACAGTAACAGCTGCTGGGAATAAATGACCGAACGTAGCGGACGATGACAAAAGCAAACGCTAACAGAAAACAACAAAGCAGAAAATGAAAGTTGATATATATAAAATATATACATACAAATAATGGTCTTACTGCTATGAGACAACATTGAGACAAGACGTGTGGAAGTAACGCTAACGAGAAATGATATCTTATAGGACTTGAAAACGAAAGTAGAAAGATCGAAAGAAAGGTGGTAGGATGGAAGAAATAAAAAGCAAGATAAAACGAAAGTTGAAAAAATAAGACGAACCCAGGGCCATAGTCGTGAGCACAGCTGTGTGGTAAGAAGCTTGCTTTCCAGTCACATGGTTCAGGCCCAGTATAAGTCACCTCGGGTGAGTGTGTTCTACTATAGTCTCACGCAGACCAAAGATTTTTGAGTAGATTTGGTAGACAGAAACTGAAAGTGGACTGTCGTGTGTTTGTGTGTGTATATATATATATATATATATATATCATTGTGTTTGCTCCCAGCACCGCTTCACAATGGTGTTGATGTGTTTACGTCCCCGAAACTGAGTGGTTGGACAGAAGAGAACGATAAAATAAGTACTAGGTTTAAAAAATAAGTACTGGAATCGATTCGTCCGACTAAAATTCTTCAAGGTACAGCCTAATGACTGAAACATGTAAAAGATTTAAAAAATACAATATAATTGGCGAATAGATAGAAAACAAAATTTGCTTTGTAGTATTTCTTTCTGTCGGGTTATGTTCCTTTCCGTAATAGGCTGATTCAGCTTTGCTCTCCCTGCAATAAGTACCTTGATCGTTCGGTATAACTGAAAAAACCTTTTTGTGGTGCGTCACAATGGCTGCAGTTTAGTAATTGAAACTAATAAAAGAATATATATTTGTCATTTGGGGGTTGATGCACAAATTGTTTTTGTTGTAGATTTCTATACAGAAAATTTATATATATATATATATATATATATAATATATATATATAAATTTATATAAATAAGGATAAGATTGTTATTTAAATACCGATCTTATCAGGTATCCAGCATGGGAATGAAAACCTTCAAAGGTAATAAATATCATTAAAATTATAATCTAGGGTATCTAAGAGATACTACCATGCTGGAAATAGCAGCCAAAACTTGACTCTAAAACCACATTAAATGTTCATCCAGCACCAGGAGAGAAGACAAAGAGACAAAATAAACTAGCAAAAAAAATTACTGGATAATTCCAGATCCAGGATTTCTGACTCTACATAAGAAATGCTCTGCCTTCATCGGTGGAATATACTCAGATAGTACATAAATACAAATATTATATACATATGCGTATGTGTGTGTGTGCGTGTGTGTGAAAGCGCATGGCTTAGTAGTTAGAGCGTCGAGCTTACGATCGTGAGGTTGTGAGTTCGATTCCCTGACCGGGCTGCGTGTTGTGTTCTTGAGCAAGATGCTTTATTTCACGTTGCTCCAGTTAACTCAGCTGTGGAATTGAGTTGCCAAGCTGTATCGGCCTTTGCCTTTCCCTTGGATAACATCAGAGGTGTATGCATGGGCAACTGCTGGTCTTCCACAAACAATCTTGCCCGGACTTGTACCTCGGAGGGTAACTTTCTAGGTACAATCCAATGGTCATTCATGACGGAAGGGAGTCTCCTCCTCATGTATATATATATATATATATATATATATAATATATATATATATATATATATATATGGGGTGTGTATATATACATATATATATACATCGACTTACATTAATAAAATAATTTCTTCCACTTTGGTTAGATTTGATCAACTTAAAGTTTAAGCATAAAATTCTTTATATTTTGGCATCTCAGTAATTCAGGGGCTTAGCGTCGTTTTCGAACCTACTAACCTTTTATATATAAGTTGTAAGTTAATGATCATTGTAAATTATAAATCACAAATATTAGTGAATTTTTAAACTGTTCCCACTAACATTCTGCATATATGGTTTCCCCTCACTTTAATTATTTACTCTTTCTAATTATCAACGATCCAACTGTCTTTATTTTATTTTAATTTTAAAAATATTATTAATTTCATTTGCATTCGCAAAAATGCTTTACTTCTCAACTTTTTCCACTTCACAAAGCCTTTCTATATCATTACGATCTTTTTAAAAATACTATAATATTTTTTTTTAAATATAATATTATTCGATATGACTTCAAGTTTGTAAGTAGAAGATATTTTAAGCTTTCTCAATTATTAAACTATTTTAATCGATTAATCATCCCTCGGATAAGAGAAATGCGACTATTTGTAACTCGCCCAATACAAACGTATATCTTGAAACGATTATAAGGTTTTATAATACTGCTTTTCTTTGGATTGTAATATTGGAACGCTTGAAACCTAACAAGCCGATGACTTTATTATGTATTTTGTATTCCCATGATAAAGGAACTTGGCCTACGAAAATCTGTCAACCACTTTGATTTATGTTATATTTTGAGCACTTATTACGTGCGAGGGAACAACCGTTCTCCTTTTTTCTTATTCTGTATATATATTTACATATACATACATAATATATATATATATATATATTATATATATATATATATATATATATATAGGATCTTTTCGGTTTGAACGGCAGTTTTTAACATAATTTCTAGGTAACTAAAAAATTTTAAACTTCGTATACTGGTAGAATGTGTTTATAGAACATCTTTTTCTCTTGGCTTTATTGAGAAAATTCTATAGTTTGTAAGATATTTGTTGTTTTTTTTTCTTCAATTTCTGCAATTTCAACCAATCAATGACCGTCTATTGAGGTGAAAACATTCCGTGCGTATGAATATGTCCCTCGTTTAAGAAACAGATTGGGTTTATTTACATTTGTGAAGAAAAAAAGATACCCTTCCCCTAACCCTAACCCTAAATTAGATTGAAATGCAATAGATCGGTACTAGGGTTATAATAATTGGTGACAATTTCATATAACACCGCTAGAAAAAAACTGCCGTTCAAACTGAAAAGATCCTATATATATATATATATATATATATGTATATATATATATATATATACGTAGAAATGAGTTGCGACGTCACTGGTGCCAAGATGTATCGGCCTTTGCTTTTCCCTTGGATAACATTGGTGGCGTGGAGATGGGAGGCCGGTATGCATGGGCGACTGCTGGTCTTCTATAAACAACCTTGCCTGGATTTGTGCCTGGGAGGGTAACTTTCTAGTTGCAATCCCATGGTCAGTCCTGACCGAAGGGAGTCTCAGCAACATATCTACATATATTTATATTATACTGGAAAAGGCTGGTTTATTGGATTACCTTGTGTTTCCCATCGGTTTGAACGGCAGTTTTTAACATAATTTCTAGGTAACTAAAAAATTTTAAACTTCGTATACTGGTAGAATGTGTTTATAGAACATCTTTTTCTCTTGGCTTTATTGAGAAAATTCTATAGTTTGTAAGATATTTGATCGACTTTCTTTTCAGTTTCCATTTACCGGATACACTCACAAGCTTATGTGCTTCCTAGGCTATTATAGAAAACACCTGTTCAAGGTGCTGTGCAAGGCCACATGGCTAGGAAGCAAGCTTCTTAACCACCAACCACGCCTGTGCCCTTTTATTATTATTTTTTTCGTCTCATGAAGAAGGCTGAAGAAGACTCTCTTAGGTCATGAATGACCATGGGATTGCACCAAGAAAGTTCCCCTCCGAAACACTAGTCCAGGCAAGGTTGCTTATAAAAGACCAGCAGTCACCCATGCATACCAGCATTCCTTCTCTATACCACTGATGTTATTAAAGAGGAAGGCAAAGGCTGATACAGCTTGGCACAAGTTACGTCGCAACTCATTTCTACAGTTGAGTAAATTGGAGCAATGTGAAATAGAGTGCCTTGCTTAAAAAACACAAAATATAGCCCGGACTAGGAATCGAACTCACTACAGCATGATTGTGAGTCCCGTGCGCTAACTACTGAGCCATCCGCCTTCAGCATTTTCGAAGCCTCTGAGACTTCTAGAAGGAGAAGGAGGGAGTTATTCTCAGACTAGGAAATCACACTATTTGGTATTCAATATACCATTGCCTCATGGGACAGTGACTTGTAAGAGCCAAGTCTTAATAGCTATGTTTTGTCGACTCTGGATTAATTGTATTTTACTGCTCAGTTTTTGTATACGGTACAATTGTATGGAGTATTTCTTCTTTAAAGACGAGACGACTTACAGCGTTTATTGTTTGAATAGAGAGAAACCATTGTTGTTGGTATTTCTGTCTACATCTTAATCTTCCTGAAATCTGCCATCATTATTTACGAATGTCTGTGGTGTGAGAAACTCCTTCTCCGACAAGGTAGTCATATTTCCTGTTTATATATTTCACTGCGACATTTTATTTTCTCATTTTCATTTCTTTGTAAACTGCAGTTTGTTATGCATTAATTACACCACATCCTGTCCATACTACACCAACCCTTTGCCCATGTCTTTTCCCCCAGATGTAAACTATACCCCCATGAAGACACCCTTTTCGCTCATGTTTTCCCTCCAGCGTAAATTATACTATAAACATTTAGTCTTACCCAATTATTCCGCTTTCTAAGTCACCCTTCTTAGGCTATCGAATAATTTTTTTAAAAAACTTGCTTTCACCAAATTCTATGGAAAAGAAAAAATATATTACAGTATTTCTTATCTTTAGGTTCTAAGCTCAAATCCTGCTGAGGTCATCTTCGTTCTTTATCTTTCTGCAGTCGATAAAATATAGTACTCGTCAAGTACTGAAGGTAATGTAATTGACTGTTTTCTTCTCTGTGCCTATGTCAGAGACAATTATGTAGTTGGGATTCCATTAAAAGAATCGATTGTGTTGGATAAAATGGTTTGGTATTTTGTTGTTTTGATTCCAAATATGTTATGAACTTTAACCCATAAAATCCAATTACATTATGGATTCAAATCTAACAGAAGCCAATCTCTGTGCTTCCTTCTAGGATTGATAAAATAAATACAAGTCAAATACTGAATCTCTCTTAGATTTAAGGCCCAGTATCTTTAGAAATCGTTATGTAGTTGGAGTGGAAACACCACTCCTCTTTAATTCAGCACCAACCGCAATACTTCTAAAATATCTGAAGTGCTCTCTTAGCGTATTCGTACTTCGAACATACACGGTGAACTGAGAAAATTTGAGTTGTATATAATTATTCATTGCTGATGACCACTAGATCGATATAGCAGTAGAATTTTTTTTTTTTTTTTTCAATTATCTACTTTTAATGAAAACAGCAATTGCGGCAGACAATCTGGTCTCATTCAATGCTATAAATGCATCTTGGTTTGTATAACGTATTATATGGTTTAATTCATATTACTATTTATAGTACAATTGATTGATAAAAATAGACAAACAAATAAAACCGTAGGTATGTAAACGAGATGAGGACTGGATCAAAAGTTTCACGAGTTCAAATTGCGCTAAGTTCGACATCATCTTGCTGTTTAGAAAATTTTGTCAAGTACTAATTCGATAAAATCTATTATTGTTAATCAACTCTTCTTGCTGTTTAGCCTTAGGTTGACTCTTAGAGTAGATTTTTGATCAGGGTCTCCGAAAGAAATATTCGCTAAGTGCAAAGAGATTTCTTTCGGGCCTCACTTGAAAGTGGATGAAGTGGCCTTGCTCCAACCTGAATCTCTGGACAAATGTACCGAGAAAACCCCACTTTCATAGGATCAAAGGTATTTCAGCCATGACTTTCTTATTTTTAGGGTATCAAAATTGTTCTCTTAATGTACCAAAATCACAAATCATAGCAATCGGAGCATTCCAGCTCTCATCCCATAGGAAAGATTTTAAAATGACCAGCTGGTGGATCATGCGGGACTCGCTAACATACCACCACGACCCACCGGCAGGACGTGTGGGAGCACCAAAAATTATCCAGATACTTTATTACCAACTTCATTTACAATCGGGTTAAAGATGAGGAAAAGTTGCCTTCAACAATAACTAAGCTGACCGATTTTTACTCTTAAATATGATGCAACCAAAATGATAATACAATACTTGCAATATCATGATTTCAAACAGTTAAGGAGAAAATAACGAGAAATCAGAAATTATTCATTTAATTCCGGTTACTAATTTTTCCCTCACCCAATATATATATATATATCATATGCCTTTTTGTTTGCTTGTCAACCGGCGTTGGTTTGTTTATGTCCTCGTAATCTATCGGTTCGACAACAGAATACATATCAGACTTAGAAAGTAAAAGAAGTTACTGATGGGGTGGGGGTCGATTTCTTCGACTAAAATCCTGCAAGTCCGTGCCTCAGCAAGGCCGGAATCCAATGACTGAAACAAGTAAAAAAAAACAGTCCTAAATATTTAAAAAAGACGAGATGGTCACGGCTGGGATGCTTGAATGTAGAGTTGAGGCACAGCTAATCACCACAAACATCAAACAACTTACTATACACACCTATTGGCCACCAATAACTCTAACCACCGTGTTATAAACTCAGCGATCCCTACAACACATCATTCACCATTTTACAGAGAAAATATCATCCCAGTGCGTGCGTACGTGCGACTGTGTAACGCCGTAGGAAAAAAAATTGTATTGTGAATTTGTATTCAGCTGACCGAATTAAAGTTGGTGAAATTCGAGTTCTGTCAAGCATGGACATATGTGTCACGCTTGAATCATTTTTCCCGACCGATGATTCAATCTTGATTCGAATGCATCACAATAGATGTAACTCACAGAATTAGCCACTACTCTAACCATTCCTTACCATTTGCGTGTGTGTGCATGTATGCATGTTGTATACACATGCGAAGTGTGTGTAATGCATTTATATGCCTGGTATATGAATGTACTTGACCTGCAAAAGTGGCCGTTGGGGTTGTTTAGCCCAGGTCAATTCTTCTTTTACAGCCTTATGATCAAATGCCTTCCAGCC
>NC_043006.1:52999754-53059090 GCF_006345805.1 Octopus sinensis | reverse complement strand
TATATATATTATATATATTATATATGTATATATATATATATATATACACATACACAACAAATGTATGTTGTGTATATGTATTATATATATATATATCACATACACACCTGTATTGTTTTGTAAGTTCATACATAAATACATACACTCACACACATCAATATATTTATACCAACATACCCTCATATATATGAATACATACACACACACACACATATTGATATGATATACACATATATAAATGTATGCACAAAAGCCCACACCCATATCGATACAAAACATTTTATATAACACATTGTGTGTGTTTGTGCGTGTATATATATGTGTGTGTGTGTGGTGTGTGGTGCGTGCGTACGTGTGTGTGTTTGCGTGCGTACGTGGGTGCGTATGTGTGTCTCTGGGTATGTTTGTGATTGAAGTGGTGAATGAATGTGTTTATGTGTTGTTGGGTGTGAGTTTGTATTTTGAGTTTACAAAAATAAAAGAAAGACCAAAGCATAAAATTTTAGAAAGAAATATTCAATGAAATAATGATATTTACCTGGTATAAACAACAGTAGTAAACAACACAGGATAAAGGTGTTTATCCGGATTTTGGGAGCACTAAAGTGCGCAATATTTAACACGAAACTTTTGAGATCACTACATTGCTAGTGTGTTTAGTATGAAGTTGAGTGAGAGAACGAAAAGAAGGAAAACGAGGAAGAGAGTGAGAAAGAGAGAGAGAGAGAGACTGAGAGGGAGGAAGATAGAGAGAGGGAATGAGAGAGGGAATGAAAGAGAGAAAGAAAGTGTGAGATAGCATGTGTGTGAGTGTGTGAGTGTGTGTGATAGAATGGGAGAGAAAATCGCATGTGTATGTGTACATGTATGTATGTATGTATGTATGTATGTATGTATGTATGTATGTATGTATGTATCTATGTATCTATCTATCTATCTATACTCACATATATATACGTATACATGCATACAAAAATCATATATAGAAATATGGATAAACAGATCACATTCTCTCTTTCTCTGTGATTGTCTTCGTCTCTCTTTCTCCCCTTATATACATACCTACATGTACACACACGCACACACACACACTCACACACACACACACACACACACACACACACACACACACACACACACACACACACACACACACGCACACACATACACGAGAACGGCGAACCGACGGACTCGCCCGGTGTCAGAAAAATTGTCTTGCGCTGCTTGTGTTTCGAATCTATACATTCTGAGTTCAAATCCTAACAAGTGCAACTTTGTGTTTCATCCCTCCAGATCAAGGTTCACCTAAACGACTAACCCTTTCCGGTCGAATTAGAGAACAAGATGAAGTAGTAATGCAGGTTAGAGCGTCGGATAGAGTCCTGCGTGCTATTTGTTTCAACTCACGGCACTCGGAGTTCAATTTCTCACAAGCTCAACATTACCTTTCATCCTATCGGTAAACTGGAGGAACTGCAAGAACCTCAGGTCGGATGCCTCACAATATTCGTCACGGTTCTTTGCGTTGTGAGTCCATATCCTATCATATCTATCATGAGTTGTGTCAAACTGGGTGCCAAACCGATTAAGTATACGTACTTCCCATCACCACGGAGACCAGTGAAGGGTCATAAGCACTGTTTATGACCCTTATATATATATAAGGGTCATCACCCCTTATATATATATAAGTGCTTTACACTGTATAGCTATACTCATTTGTAAGTACCGTATAACTGCACTATATATATATATATATATATATATATTATGGTAGTTTTGACTTTAAGAGTCCCTCCTAGCGTGAGGCATTTATGTATAGTAATGCCCTTAATATAAATAAATATATTTAAAGGCAATAAATTATTAAAATTGTCCCTTGTGAGGTTTTTCACACCTAACTACTTATAATTTCTTATAAAAATTTTATCCTATTTTAAAACTGCACCCCCCCCCCCGACACACCATAAAATATATATATATAATATATATATATATATATATATAATGAATATATATATATAAATATACATATAAATATATATATATATATGTACACATATATTATATATGAATATATAATATATATATATATATGTATGTATGTAAGTACGTATGTATGTGTGTGCGTGTGTGTGTACATACACACACACACACACACACCACACACACACATGTATATGGGAAGTATAAAAAAAATGAAGCAGAAAAAGTCAGACGTGTACAGTGAATATATTAGATTGACGCTCAGTGAAAGATGGATATACATGCACACGTACATACATACATACATACATACATACATACATACACGCACACATATATACATACATATGTAGGCATATGTATGTACACACATACGCACAGGGACACATATATATACATACACATATAGGTCAACATACGCAGAAGAGTACAGTGTACTCACAAAGGCAGCATTTATATAATACGCAGGCACGTACATACACACATTCACAAACACCCACACATATATATATATATATATATATATATATATATACGCATTCACTTATTTCAAGATGAATGAACGAAAGGTCTGCTAAACGACGCCCACCCACACACATACACACGCACACACGCACACTTACACAAATACACTCACACACACACACACACACAAATACACTCAGGTACACAAGATAGCACTTACACAAAGGCATACACATACATGCCCGAACATGTACGCAAACATCCATCCGTATAAACACGCATTCATTCACACTTAATCAAGCACACACACACACACACACACACACACACACACACACACACACACACACTCAGGAAAACACGAAATTGTACGTAGGTTGATGGTTTCAATTAATTAAATAAATATACGTGTGAATTAATTTAATTATTTGTTAATTAGCTGGCTTGCTGTTTAAGTACTTTACACTGTACAGCTATACTCATTTGTAAGTACCGTATAAATGCACTAATGCATACATACATACATACATACATACATACATACATACATACATACATACATACATACATACATACATACATACATACATGCATAACTTACAGATAATATATAATATATATATATATATATACTATATATCTATATATATATATATATATATATATCTATAACGCACCTGCATTCGCACAGAAAACACACGCACACACACACATGCACTCAGATGCATACACAAATACATACAAATACATACACGGTCACACATATACATACACAAGGTCACGTACGCGTGTGCATCATGCATAGATATAAACATATTCACATTAGTCACACACAAGCATATGTGCACATAGGTGACCCACGAGGTAACGTGGCAATTATTTCATTCTTTTTGTTGTACAGTATATATATATATATATATAATATATATATATATATATATAATTCCCAAACGGGAAAACAAAAAAAACAACAACAATGGAACAATTACAGTATTATTATTAATAGGCGCTCAGGAATGGACAGGAGGGTATGACGTTTCGAGCGGAGCTCTTCGTCGGAAACATAAAGAAGGAAGAGAGAGGAAAGAAAGATCCCAAAGCGGGCAACAGGGATAGAGAAAAAAAAAACGACTGGTGTTTACGAGTTACACATGGTGAAAGGCGGAAGTTTACGATAACAAGAGCAAAGTAGGTTTTTAAAGGCAAAAGAGTGGAGACAAGGTTGGTAACGCAACAGATGTGTGTGTATGTGTGAGTGTGTGCGTGTGCGTGTGTGTATGTGTGTGTGTGAGGCGAGATAAAAAACAAAAATATATGTACGTGTTAGTGTGTGCGTCTGTGTGTAGGCGTGTGAGGTAGGGCGAGGCAGTGGTAGGCATAGCAGGCACTGGTCAGTAGTAAGAAAAGAAGGAAGGAGGAAGGGAGGGAGGGGAAGGGGTGGGGCGTATGTAGCGTGCCAGCGTGTGTTGAGTAGTATGTGTGTGTGTGTCCAGTGTCGTGGTAGTATTAATGGCGAGTAGATTGAATGTGTGTAAGAGTAATGTATATATTTAAGCAATGTGTGTATATGTGTGCGCGTGTGTGTAACAAAAAAGGGGGGGGGGTTAAGGAAAAAGGACTCCAGCTGAGGGGAAGATGGAAGGGTGGTCCCGCGGAGACGGGCGTGGGAAAACCCAACGACAAGCGACGGTCCCAAGAACGAGCGGGAGGCCTCGTCGGGTCCAAGAGCGAGGTGCATGCGGCGCGTATGCGTGCGCGAACCGGCGCAAGCGCGTGTGTGCGCGCGCCTGCGAGTATGCGCGTAAGTGTGTATGTGTGTGGATGTGTGAGTGTGTCTGTGTGTATGTCTGGGTGTCAGTGTGTCCGATGAAATGTATGTGAGTATGTGTGTATATATGTGTGTGCATAGATGTATGTCCGTGTGTGTGTGTGTGTGTATGTGTATGAGTGTGTATGTATGTACGTGTGGGTGTGTGGAAGTGTGTGTATGTGCATGTGTGTGCGCGTACATACAGGTGTGTGAGTGAGTGTGTGTATGTATGTGTGAGTGTGTATGTATGTGTGTGTAGGATGCATGTATGTGTATGGGTGTATGTATGTGTGTGTGTATGTATGTATGTGTACGTGCGTGTGTGTGTGTGTATGCGTGTAGGTGTGCGCGTGTGCATGTATGCATGCTTGCGTATGTGTGTGTGTGCATGTGTGTGGGTATATTATGTGCGCATATGTGTGTGTATGTGCGTACATGTGTGTGTGTATGCATGTGTGTGATGTAGGTGTGTAGGCGTGTGTGTATAGGTGTATGTATGTAAGTATGTATGGGTGTGTCCGTGTATTGTGTGTGTATGTTGTGTATGTAGTGTGTGGGCGTGTGTATATGTGTGTGTATGTAGGTGTGTGGGCGTGTGTATATAGGTGTATGTATGTATGTCTGGGTGTGTCCGTGCATGTTTGTTGTGTGTGTGTGTGTGTATGCATGTGTATGTAGGTGGTGTACGTGTGTATGTATGTGTGTATGCGTGTGTATGCGTGCGTGTGTGTATGTAGGTGCGTGTGTATGTGTGTGGGAGTGTAGGTGTGTGTGTGCGTGTGCGTGTTTATGTTGGTGTGTGCGTATGTGAGTGTGAGTGTATGGGTGTTTGTCATGCATGTGTGTGCGCGTGCAGGTGAGTGTGTGTGTAAGTATGTGTGTGTGTATGTTTGTGTGAGTGTGTATGTGTGTATGTCTGTGTGTATGTATGTGCGTATAGGAGTATGTAGGTATGTGTGTGTGTATGTGTATGGGTGTATGTATGTATTTGTGTGTGTGTGCATGTGTATAAGTATATGTGTGTGTGCGTATGTGTGTGTATGTGTATGTGTGTGTGTTTATGTATGTGTGTATGTATGTGTGTAGGCGTGTGTGTGTAGATGTATGTATGTATGGGTGTGTGTCTGTGTGTGTTTGTGTGTAGGTAGGTGTGTGTGTCTGAGTGAGCGTATGGCTGTGTCGGTGTGTGTGTGTATGAATGTAAGTGTGTGTGTGTACAAGTGTAATGTATGTATGTAGGTGTGTGTGTGTGTGTGTGTATGTGTACGTGTGCGTGTGTATGTGTGTGTGTGTATGCGTGTGAGTGTGAGTGTATGGGTGTATGTCTGTGTGTGTATGTCTGAAGTAGGTATGTGTGTGTATGTATGTATGTGTGTGTGTGTGCGGGTATGTGTGTGTGTGTGTGTATGTGCGTGTGTGAGTAGGTGTGCGTGTATGTATGTGGGTAGGGATGCATGCGAGTGTGTGGGTATGTATGCATACATACGCACGCGCACATCCGAAGCAAGCCCACACACACGAAGCGCGCTCACGCACACAACGCGCAAGCAGTACAACGCAAGCCCAAGGGGACGACCAAGCCCCCAGCGCGCGCCAAGGCGCGCGAGCGCAAAGGCCCTCGAACGCCCCACTACGCGGGAACCGAGATCCATCAGCCAAACCGGAAAGCAAAAAGACGGGGGCTGCCTGGATGCAAAAAGGTGTATGTGTGTGTGCATTCAGTGTAAGGGTGTGCATGTGTGGGTATGTATGTATGTGTGTGCCTACATGTATGTGTGCATGTGTGTGTGTGTGAAGTATGTACGTGCGGTGTGTGTGTGTGAGTGTGTGTGTATGTATGTGCGTATGTATGTGTGTATGTATGTGTGTATGTATGTCTGTGTGTGTGTGTGTGTGTAAGTATGTATGTGTGTGTGTATGTAGGTATGTGTGTGTGTATGTGCGTGTTGGTTTGTATGTTAGTGTGTGCATGTATGTCTATAAGTGTGTGTGATTAAATGTGTGAATGTATGTACGTAGATGGGTCTACGTATGTGTGTGTGTGAACAGGCGTGTGGGAGGTAGGTGGGTGGGTGTGTGTGGGTGGTGTATCTCAAGAGGAGGGGGCTGTGTTAAGTCCGTGTGGGGTGGTAGTTTGTAGGGTGAAGATGTAGCGTTGCTCCAAGTGGAGCCTGGAAAGTGGGCGACCATTGTGGGGGGCGAGACCAAACACTGAGATGTCATCTAGGGAATGGCCGGCCGAGCGGAAGTGGCGTGCGACGGGAGAAAAAGAGTGTAGGCGAACATCCCTCAAGTGTTCAGTGAAACGGTCGGACAACCGGCGTCCCGTCTGTCCTACATACAGCATCCCGCATAGGTTGCATTTAATGCAGTAAATAAGGCCAGACGAGGTGCACGTAAAAGAGTGCCTAATGCGTACAGTATTCTGGTTGGAGCCGGTGACAGCGGTGGTGTTGGTGATGAAGGGGCAAGTGTTGCAGCGGGATCTAGAGCAAGAGAATGATCCGTGTGGGGCTGAGGGGGAAGGAGAGAGGGTGCTGTGGACCAGGAGGTCACGCAGATTGCGGGCTCGTTTGAAAGAGGACAGGGGTGGGTTAGGGAAAATGGGGCGGGTGGTGGGATCAAGCTGGAGGCGACGGAAGGCACGTAGTATCTTGCGACGAAGGGGTAGGGTAGAGGGGTGGAAAAGGAGGGGGAAGGGGTGCGGTTGGGGGTGGGCGGCGGGAAGGAGACAGGGCGGTAGTGCGGTCGATGCGACGGGCGCGGGTGAGGGCATCAGAGAGGAGTATGGGTGGGTAACCTCGGAGTCTGAACATGCGGGCCAGGTATTGAGATTGGGTCTCGAAATCCTGGTCACGGCTGCACAAACGTCGGAGGCGGAGGAACTGGGAGTAGGGGATGGCTCGTTTGGTGTGGAAGGGGTGGGAGGAAGAGAAGTTGAGATAGAGGTGGGAATCCGTAGGTTTAAAGAAGGCGGTGGTGGTGAGAGAGTTGGAGGGGTGATCGATGCGGAGAGAGATGTCAAGGAAGTTTCAATTCACCTGGACCATCTGGTGGAGGTGAATTGAAGAGAGGGGTGAAAGTTGGAAAGGAAAGAGATGAATTGGCAGAGAAGTTCACGGGAAAGGGAGGTGGCACCTACGCAGTCGTCGATATAGCGACCGTATAGTTCGGGGGTCGGCCCAGAGAACTGGGAGAACACTTGGGCCTCAATGTAGCCAAGAAAGAGATTGGCGAAATTGGGGCCCATCCTAGTTCCCATCGCGACCCCGGACAACTGTTGGTACGTTTCCCCGGCGAACGTGAAGCAATTGAGGGTGAGGACGAGCTCAGCCAAACGGAGAAGGGTGGGGGTGCTGGGGGTGGGGTCGGGACGACGGTCGAGGAAGTGTTTGAGGGCTAGGAGACCGTCATTGTGGGGAATCACTGTGTACAGGGATTTTACATCTAAAGTGAAGAGGAGGTGTGAGGGGCTGGAAGGGAAGGAAAAGGAATTGAAGAGACGGAGGGCGTGGTTGGTGTCGTGTATGTGGGATGGGAGGGCTGCGACTAAGGGGGACAGGATGCGGTCGAGGTATAGGGAGATGAGTTCAGTGGGGCAATTACAGGCAGAGACTATGGGACGGCCAGGGTTAGAGGGTTTATGGATCTTGGGAAGGAAGTAGATGGTGGAGGTGCGGGGTGTGCAGACGATGAGGTTGGTGGCGGTGAGGGGGAGAGCGGAGGAGGAGATGAGGTCGCGGATGGTGGAGGACATTTGCTGTTGGTAGGAGGAGGTGGGACCGGAGGGGAGGAGGCGATAGAAGAGGGGATTTTGAAGCTGGTTGAGCGCTTCCTCCCTGTATAGGTCCGCGCGCCACACTACCACTGCCCCGCCTTTGTCCGCCGGTTTGATGACAATGTCATCACGACGGCGGAGGTGGCGAAGGGCAATGGATTCGGCCCGAGTGAGGTTGGCTCGGCGGGGTCTTGGTTCAAAGTTGAAGTCATGTACAAACGAATCTAGGCTACTGAAAAGGCCTGGGGGCGGCGTCCAGATGGATGGACGACGCCCCAGCTCCAAAAGGCAATCCTGATTATTGTGACGCTGCGGGGACGCGTGGTAGTATGCGCAAAGTTTGAGGCGGCGCAGGAACAGGTTGACGTCCGCCCGAGTCTCGAACTCATCACAGTGGCGCGTGAGTGGCGTGAAGCGGAGACCCTTACTGAGGAGGGAGCGCTCAGCGGCGGAGGTTGGGGGGTATAGTGACAACAGGGGGAAGGGGGTGCGGTTGGGGGTGGGCGGCGGGAAGGAGACAGGGCGGTAGTGCGGTCGATGCGACGGGCGCGGGTGAGGGCATCAGAGAGGAGTATGGGTGGGTAACCTCGGAGTCTGAACATGCGGGCCAGGTATTGAGATTGGGTCTCGAAATCCTGGTCGCGGCTGCACAAACGTCGGAGGCGGAGGAACTGGGAGTAGGGGATGGCTCGTTTGGTGTGGAAGGGGTGGGAGGAAGAGAAGTTGAGATAGAGGTGGGAATCCGTAGGTTTAAAGAAGGCGGTGGTGGTGAGAGAGTTGGAGGGTGATCGATGCGGAGAGAGATGTCACCCCTCTCTTCAATTCACCTCCACCATCTGGTGGAGGTGAATTGAAGAGAGGGGTGAAAGCTGGAAAGGAAAGAGATGAATTGGCAGAGAAGTTCACGGGAAAGGGAGGTGGCACCTACGCAGTCGTCGATATAGCGACCGTATAGTTCGGGGGTCGGCCCCGAGAACTGGGAGAACACTTGGGCCTCAATGTAGCCAAGAAAGAGATTGGCGAAATTGGGGCCCATCCTAGTTCCCATCGCGACACTAGATAAAATAAAATAAATAAAATAAATAAATATTATTATATAGTTCTCATTCTCCCTTTTACTCAAGCTTCCAACTCCCGTTGGGATAAAGAAAACATTTTCTCACCCTTCAAATTAGCTATAATTACAAAATGAACTAGTATGCTTAATGTAGCATCACCTACCAACACAACTGTTGTATCTGTTTCGGTGAGAAATTGCACATATTGCAACAGTTTGCGGTATACCTTAACAAAGTTATCTGTCATTCTCCTGCAACAAGTCGGGTTCTCTACTTGCCAAATTTAAACCATCAGCTATTAAAAATAACCTGTAAGTTTCTAACTCCACATACACCAACAACTCATACTTCCGTTTACACGAAATCTGAACTGTATTTCTGCTGTCAACAAAGGGACTAATTGAAAAATAAGCAGTTCATACATTTCATAAACCTTTACTTAAACCGTTTTAAACCTTCCATAAACTTCCATAAGCCTATTTTAAAATACTGGACTCTATTCAGAACAAGGGAGAATACTCCTCTATACCGTACACCGGTTACCAGCAACTGATCTCTCATCAGCCAGTATTACTAAGCAGAGTATTATAAATGGTCGATAGCTACAATTCTGCGACGTGATCTGAACCAGTCCATGACAACGGACATAATTCATAATCAAATGACACTCAGCTTCACACGAAGACTGTGAAAGTCAGAAGATACATTAGAACGTTCAGGAATGTACTTCTTATTTCTGTGAAACTTTAAGTGATGCGAAGTGAGTTAAATTGCTAATACAAATAAGCAAATCCTTATGTGCACTGTGTGTGTATACGTGGGTGTGTGTGTGTGTGTGTGTGTGTGTGTGTGGTGTGTGTGTGTGTGTGTGTGTGTGTGTGTGTGTGTGTGTGCTTATGGAGTTCATGTAAAAATAATCGTGGTTTTTCGCCAACTATTTTAAAGCAATATACCGCATCTGAGAATAAATCTTATTAAAAGAACAGCTATTAGAGTTTAGGTTTTTTTGCGCCCCCCCCCCAAAAAAAACCCTATTTATTCTAGGAGTATAAAGTTCAGGTGTTCTGTAACTGATGAATTCTTGCAAGACATTTTGAGCCGCTTCTGCTTCACTGTTGAAAACTTCTTTTGCAAAAAGTTATCGAGATGCTTGTGGGGTAAACTGGATGCGGCAGAGCTTCGTGGTCTAGCTCGTTCGATTTCTGTAGAGTTATTTTGCTAGGCATGTGACCGGGCGTTGTTTTAGAGAATATTTAGTCTTTTCCAGCTGAGTGATGCTGGATGTAAATGTCGCAACTATTAAAATTATTTTGTCGATCTCCTGTCAATACTTCTCAGCTGTAGAAGATTACAATGGTTATGACATTCTTATGATGTAGCTTTGGTTTAGGAGAATGTTTTCTTGTTTCATCTCGGTCCAGCTACTGCGTCGAAAACCGCCGTTTGTTATGTAGAATCCGTTTTTGATGCAATATCGCAAGATAATCGATAAATTGGTCGTTTTTATTTACTTAGCGCGCAGAAGAGAATTTGTAGTTGCGAGCGTTTCTTTTTATTTTCGGCCAGCTCGCGCGGCGGCACATTTTTCGAGCCTTTTGATTTAGCAATTGTCGTGCAAATATAGAACTACAATATTGTTATCGCTTAGGTCTTTAGTAATCTATGTTATTTTACTTTGAGTCCACTTCAACATTGACTCCTATTTCGTTGTGGAAAATAGCAGAAAGGTCGGCTGAGACGTTCCTTCAAAGATTTTGTCTCCATTAGGAAATATTCGGAAGTAATGATATGTATGTTCAATGATGAGGGCTCAACTGACTTACTATGTTGAATTTTGCACTCTTGTATCGTTTTCATTCCATTTTTTAATTTCATAGCCCAAAATAAACAATAGTAAACAGAAAGCAGAGTCGTTTGCATAAAAGAAAACACTGAAACTTTTTCCTCAGCATGATATAATACATGAACATAATTAATGAAAGTTTATTTTTCCAAAATTAGTATCAGAGCTTAAAATAACAAAACCGCAAATA
The DNA here is from genome assembly GCF_006345805.1 of Octopus sinensis. Taxonomy (NCBI): domain Eukaryota; kingdom Metazoa; phylum Mollusca; class Cephalopoda; order Octopoda; family Octopodidae; genus Octopus; species Octopus sinensis. Next base: position 53,047,960 of record NC_043006.1, on the reverse strand, counting down.
TGTTTGCATCATTACATACAACTCCACTCACCCATCCACTTAAACACACACACACACACAAGTTAGTTATAGTTGCACAATGAACTTGAAAACACCACCCAGCAAAGTTGTCGACTCTGTCTCCGCGAGAAATTGCAGATATTCTTTTCTACTCTAGGTACAAGGCCTGAATTTTTTTTTGTGGGGCAAGGGGACCAGTTAATTAGATCGACCCCGAAAGGATGAAAAGCAAAGTCGACCTCGGCGGAATTTGAACTCAAGTACATAAAGACAGACGAAATAGCGCTAAGCACTTTCGCCCGACGTGCTAACGTTTCTTATTTCTTTATTACTAAACACAGAGGGGACAAACAAGGACAGACAAACGGATTAAGTTGATTATATCGACCCCAGTGCGAAACTGGTACTTAATTTATCGACCCCGAAAGGATGAAAGGCAAAGTCGACCTCGGCGGAATTTGAACTCAGAACGTAACGGCAGACGAAATACGGCTACGCATTTCGCCCGGCGTGTTAACGTTTCTGCCAGCTCGCCGCCTTGAGAAATTGCAGATATTGCAACAGCTAGTTATATCTTTTAACAGGAAAAGTGATCTATCATTCTACTACCACAAGCGAGGTTCTCTACTTGTTAACTTTAAAACATAACTAACCTATAAAATTTTACCCCACATATACCAACAGCTTCACTTTACACGAGATCTGAATTTATATATATATATATATATGGCAGGAACGTTGGCATACCTGGCGAAATGTTTAGCGGCATTTTGTCCATCTTCATGTTCCGCCGAGGTCGACTTTGCCTTTCATCCTTTCGGGGTCGATAAATTAAGTATCAGTTGCCTACTGGGGTTGATCTAATCGACGGGCCCACACAATTCGGGCCTTGTGCCTAGAGTAGAAAAGTAGAAAAGAATAATAAATCTCTGAGCGAGATGTAAACAGTATCAACACGACTTCGTGAAGTATATGTGCCACCTAAATGTGGTTGACCCATGTGGGACGATGCTACTGTAGTTTATAGCCACAGGAAGACATCTCCTCCAGTTGGCTAACGACACACTGTCTGTACCCGATTAATATTTGCGAAAGGAAATCATCGTTCCCATTTCTAGCCTGACGTGATACACACGGACCCAGACCTCTGGGTAGTAACCCGTCATCAGCGTGTGACAATCCCGATGATTTCCCTTCGCAAATACTGATAGGGCACAGACATTGTGAAAGGAGATGTCTTTCTGGGACTATAAACTACAGTAGCATCGTCCCATATGGGTCAGCCACATTTAGGTGGCAAATATATTTCACGGTGTCGTGTTGCTACTGTTTACATCTCGCTCAGAGATTTATTATTGTTTGTTTCTCCTTTTTCGAGCTCAGCGACTTTTTGTCACTGGAAAAAGTACATGTATTTGTGTTCGAGAGCATTTCTCATCCCTAACCGGCTCTTGGCTGCTGCAGATGTGGGTTTGATTCCCTCCTCCGCTACACGTGGTTCGAACGGCGCGTGCTGCTTTGAAGCGGTGTGCTTATGCTTTCTCTCGTCGTTTGAGGAGAGTTAGCGATGGCTGGAAAGAAGAATTTATTCTACTCAGACTTTAGTGGGTCTGCGTTGTCTACTCCGGAGGAAGAGCTGCTGAGAACAGTCAAGGAAATGAATTGGAAACAAGGAAAATGAATTTTGCGGATGTGGCAAAAGGCGCGGAAGACAATGTGGTGATTGAAATTTCTATGTTTTTGTTTTTATGTTTTCGTTTCTCATTGTGTTCAAGGTTTTTTTAATGTCCTGTGCCCATATATACATGTATATATACATATGTATGTAGGTATGTACATATATGTATGTATATATACATATATTTAAATATTATTTATATTATTATATGATCGAACGCCACGCATCCTTTTCCAAGTAAGTTCTTTAAATATATATGTGTGTATGCGCACGTTAGTACATGACGTAAAACAATGTACTCTCACGCACACACACACACACACACACACACACACACACACACACACACACACACACACACACACACACACACACACACACACACACACACACACACACGCACTCACACAAACATATTTATTCATCAAAATTTTTAAAGATTTCTTCACGTGAATAGTCGTCAACTATAGCCAGACCTTGCATGGGAAATGAAAATTGAGGCAATAAGTTGCTTGTAGGCAAAATAAATTTCTTGAATTATTTCATTAGTGAGCTTTGTGCATCTTTTTCTTCGTATATTTTGTGATAGCACCTTGGTATTTCGTTCCTTTAGCTTTGCACTTTACAAAAGTGTATCGCCAAATGAATGAAATAATTAATGCATTCTGTATGTGGTGTGTGTATGCATGTGTGTGTATCTGTGCGCATGTGTGCATGTTCGTTGCGTATATTCCGCTTCAGGCAACACTCGAATATTACTAAAATACAACGTAATAAAGATGAGAAGAGTATTAAAATAAATTACTGAAGCAGCACTAGCAAGCTCCTATAAAGAGAAAAAGAAAACAAAAAAAGGTAAACCTCTCAACGGTAACAGATAACGTAAAATTCAAAGTTTTCTTTCTGCTAACCCTGTGACTTTCAAGTCTTGAAACTGAAAGCCGGTGCAGTTCAGTGTCAAGTTGGCTTCACACAGACGATCCTTCACCTTGCTATTTACTTAAAGAGCAATACTGACCTCCTCTCACAGCCAAAGGACTGATAAATGATATAACATTCAAATAACAGCCTAATGTATATATAAATCTTAACAAAACAAGGTATAACTGATTCATTAAGCTGTCTTGATGTCAACTGAATGGCAATCCAGATCTACTCTTAAAACTAGCAAAACCATCTTAGCCCTTTGAAAATGTTAAATCAGAGCTATTTATCAAAAATATTGGAAGAAGCAATACTTGCTTCTAATAGAAGTACAAGACCTGAAATTTAGAAAAGGGAGCAGTCGACTATATTATCTACAGTACTTGACTGGTACTTTATTTTAGAGGGATGAAAGTAAATATGACGTCGGTATGAGTTAAGATCAAATGCAAAAGGTAATAATTCTTTTTAATATAGTCACAAAGTCAGAAATTACGTAGGAAGTGGTTTAGCCGATTTCATCGATTCCAATACTTGTCTGATACGTTATTGATTTCGGTGGGATGTCGGTAAGATCTGGAATAAAGTAGAAGGCCGAAACGAACACCTTATGTCATTTGTCTGACGCCCTATCCATTCTGCCAATCCACTAGAATTTTTTTTTTCTGGAAAAAAAAAGTATAGGCGCAGGAGTGGCTGTGTGGTAAGTAACTTGCTTACCAACCACATAGTTCCGGGTTCACCTTGGGCAAGTGGTGTCTTCTACTATAGCCACGGGCCGAATAAAGCCTTCTGAGTGGATTTGGTAGACGGAAACTGAAAGAAGCCTGACATATATATGTATGTATATATATATATATATATATATATATATATATTTATATGCATGCGTATGTATATGTTTGTGTGTCTGTGTTTGCCCCCCCCCCACACCGCTTGACAAACGATGCTGGTGTGTTTACCTCCCCGTAACTTAGCGGTTCGGCAAGAGAGACCGATAGAATAAGTACTAGGCTTACAAAGAATAAGTCCTGGGGTCGATTTGCTCGACTAAAGGCAGTGCTCCAGCATGGCCGCAGTCAAATGACTGAAACAAGTAAAAGAGCAAAAGAGTATTAACTAAAAAAAAAATGGCAGCGAGGGCTTAAAACAAATAATTACAGGTCTGTGTCACATGTCACTTTTTAATAATCCGGAAGAAGGATGGATAAGTTAGACAAACACAAGTGTTTTAACAACATCCAAAATTCCAACCACTTTGGAAGGAATTGCCGAGCACACTTTCAACAATTCAATCGAGTTGTAAAAGGTATGTTACCTGCTTCAGAAATTTCTCTTGCTTTCACCAAATGCTTTGACAAGTTCGATCACGAGACAAAAGAAAAGATTCGTGGTTACTCGACATGCAGGAAATAACAGTTAAATTTCTCTCCAATCACACCCTACTATTTTAACCAAGAAAAAAAAAATGCTTTTAGTTTTTGGAATTTTCAGAAAATTTTTGCGAATTTGTATTCTACACACGGGAATTCATACGATTATGTAAAAACCAAAAAGTAAAAAGTTCGCGCATGATTTAAGGCCTATTTAGCTGTTATTTTTAGCACATCTTATGATCACCTCATACCAAATGTGTTTAAGCCTTTAATAAGCAACAAAAAGAACTTGTGGTAAGCAACTTGGTAAAAGCTTGGCTTGTTACTATGGAAACAGGCACCTATGGCTTTCATTTGGCTAAAATTACCCAAAATTTGCAAACTTTAAAAGCTATTAACTCTCTATTGATTGATTTATGGCGAAAATGAATTTCATGTCAATAGTTACTTCCCAAAACTACACGAATAAACCAAATATGAAATCAAATGGAACAAAAAGTGAAGAAATTGAAAAGTGGCAGCCAAACAGAATAGATCCTGTCTTTCCTTTCTTAAGACATTAGGATGTGGTTTGAGTGAGATACAGGTGTTATATCTAGAAAGACGAGTGACGACGGAAAGGATCGTAAGGGTAGTGTTGTTGCTGTTGTCACCGTCTTCGTCTCCTCCTCCTCCCCTATTCTTCCTTTCTTTTCTTTATCACCTTCAATCTCGCATCAACCCTGGATGAGAACGCTTATTATTAACGACATTCCAGCCATGACCATCCCACCTTTAAATCTACTTAAGATTACACTGATCTTTGTGTTCCTTAAGTTGATGGGTGTGAGTGAAGTGGGGAAAAGTGGCTGTTATTAATTACTAGCATACCTATTTCTTTATTACCCACAAGGGGCTAAACACAGAGGGGACAAACAAGGACAGACATAGGTATTAAGTCGATTACATCGACCCCAGTGCGTAACTGGTACTTAATTTATCGACCCCGAAAGGATGAAAGGCAAAGTCGACCTCGGCGGAATTTGAACTCACAACGTAACGCAGACGAAATACCGCTAAGCATTTCGCCCGGCGTGCTAACGTTTCTGCCAGCTCGCCGCCATTAATTACTAGCATACCAAAGGGACCAACTTCGTTGAGGTTTAATGATCAACAGAACGTGTGTCATCTGACCTGATTGATGACCGCGTAAGGGTGGACTGAGGTCAACGAAGGGACACGGTGACCAACAAAAGGAACTTTGAAAGGCGAGAATAGTCGCTCCGTAGGTCATTGTAGTTGTTTAACCCCGAGTAGTGTTTGAATGATTTTGATCACAGGTCTAGCCAATGCTAGACCTGTGATCAAAAGCATTCAAACAATAGCCGTTTCGTATTTTTTCAGGTATGGTCTATGCAGGATTACATCGCTCCGTTTCTTTATTTTGAGACGCTAGGTTGCGATTTGAAGGAGATTTGGTTGTTATTTCTTCCAGATCAAGCAACCATGTAAATACTTTCTCACTGGGCTGCTTCGTGATAAATCGATTGTTATTGTTGATGATGATGGCAGTGATAGTAATTCGGTAATGTCGGTGACCAGTATTAGGTGCTTTGGTAGTATTAGCGGTTGTGATTATAATGATAATATTAGTGATGTTGATAACAATAGAAATTACAAGGTGAAAGTAGCCGGGGTGGCGGCGGCGGCGGCGGTGATGGTGTTGTGAGGGTTGTTCTTGTTTTTCTTGTTAATGTTAATCGCTTTCTGCTGACGGTCAGGATAGGACTGATGCTAACAATACAAATTACAGTTGATGATATCGGTAGCGGCCGTGTCGGTGGTGGTAGTGGTGATGATAATACTAGTGATGTTGATGACAGTAGAAATGTTGGCATGTACTTTGGTGTTGGCGGTGGAGGTGTAGTGTTGTTGGTGGCGGTGGTGCGTTGGTCGTGGTTGTCGAAGTGGCCATGGTAGCCATGGTGATTATGGGAAAATTGTTGGGGGTGATAGCTGTAGTGATGTTGATAGTAACAGAAGTGATAATAAGGTGTTTTGGTGGTGATACTGGTAGTGATAGTGATGATGTTGATCCTTATAATGTTTGTGAAATATAACGTGCCTTGACTATAATAACTGTTATAATTTAATGATTCATAGTCTGATATAATAATATTTCGGAATATAAAAATTCCTTCTTCAGATATCGTAAGGAATTGATCGAGTCACTGCTATAATCGGTTCTCCAACGGTTACTGAAATTTATCGACCCCGAAAGGATGAAAGGCAAAGTCGACCTCGGCGGAATTTGAACTCAGAACGTAACGGCAAACGAAATACAGCTACGCACTTCGCCCGGCGTGCTAACGTTTCTGCCAGCTCGCCGCCTTCTTTAGAGTAAATATAAATATCTTGGTGCTTTTTTTGCTTTACGTGAAAAAAAAATTGTAAAAGCTATTTATATGTAGTTAGCAATAAATAATTTAAAGCATAGGAGATTGTTAAGCACTTTATTATTCAACGAACGAAGCGTCGTTAACTATAGGAAACATGAGAACTAGGTCTGTCTTTTAGCGTATTTTTCACACATTTTAAATATAATTGTATTAATTATGTGGTGCATCGATTAAGAATCGTTGCTCCTATGAAGATGTTCCACCTATTATTGATAGTAGTCGAAACTCTCACAAATTATGTCCTGCTGTCTTATAGTAAAAACGGAGAATACAACACAGAATGGTCTCTGTGGGAGCAAATCTGATCATATGTTTGCAAAATCGGGGTACACTATAAAAGTCATAATCACCAGGATATTCAGGAAGTGCACGTGCCCTCTATTATTATCAGTTCTAAATTTGTGAAATTTGCAATGCTTGTTGCAGATAGAATTAACTGGAGAGTTCCTTTATTAATGCAGAAGAAACGTTCAAGTCTTGATCTCCTGCCACTGATTACTTCTAAGTACAAAACCTATTGCAACACAAGCCATAAACATAGTCACATTCTGCTAGACACAGTATCCAAGTCTCGTCAACTCTCGTCTTAAAAAAGGACGGACATATTGAGAAAAATAGTCCTAGACACAATACGTCTGAATAAAATACGGGATGGCTACGGCCGGAACATCTTTATTATGGATCTGTTAGATCAGGGTTAATCTAGAATTAAACAATAACTTATTCTTAACTTCAACAGCTGCAATCAGCATGCTATACATCCTGCAGTAGAGATTTGAGACTGTAGTAGGACTACCGATTATAAAACACAGAATCAACCAACTCAGTTTCACGGGAGAAATATTGCTGCACCGTTTTTATCATATAATTGTATTTAAAATATAAGAATCTAATTCATGACTAAAGACATCAACTTATTTTATTAGTTTTCTTATTTTATTCTTTATTTATTTTATTTCAGTGCAATAGCTAGATGAGGACGGGCAATGCCATTGTGGGGCTTCTATGACTGGAAGGGGAAGGAAGTTCTCAAACCGCAGACACAGCTCGAATTCTATGATAAAAAAAAAAGAAACCTGCATACACAAGGACAGTTAGAGTTAGATATTAAATTGTTTTTGTTTTTCAATTTCCTTTATGTTTCATAAAAACATTTCAGTTTTGTAAATTTGAAAATTTCTAACTGTAAAAAAAGGAAAGAAAATCAAAATTTTTACCCAGTTCAAATATAATTTCTAATATTTGAAATATTATTCTGAAGGCAGTGGGATTGTAAAAATAATAAACTGCCATTCTAATACATGTTGCCAGGATTGTTAGAGCTTCAGTAAAATACTTTGTGCTAGCTATTTGTTCATTCTTTTCGCATTTTGAGGTCAAATCCCCAACGATATTAACTTTGCTTTTCACTTTTCGTGGGTCGTTAAAATAAAGTGTTAGTTCCGTATTAGGATCGATGTAAGTAACTATACCTTTGCAAACAAATTTAATTCTTATTTCTTTTTATCACGGGTTTTGTTTGAGCTCCTGGACTTGCATGCGTATCGGGCTTGCTACCTGCAACCTACGGTACAATGCTATCTGTTCTTTTCAGCTATCTAATACTTTCCTGATTATTCTGGTCGTGCCAAGGAGGCAATTATTGTTGTTATTATTATTATTATTATTATTATTATTATTATTATTATTATTATTATTATTATCATCATCATCATCATCATCATCATCATCATCATCATCATCATCATCATCATCATCATTATTATTATTATTATTATTATTATTATTATTATTATTATTATTATTATTAAGTCGGTGAGCTGGCAGAATCGTTTGCGCGCCGGGCAAAATGTTTAGCGGCATTTCGCCTGTCCCTAGGTTCTGAGGTCAAATTCCGCCGAGGTCGACTTTTTCTTTCATCCTATCAAGGTCGATAAATTAAGAACCAGTTAAGTACTGGGGTCGATGTGATCCCCCACCCTCAAATTTCGAGCTTTGTGCCTATAGTAGAAAGGATTATATAATAATAATAATTTTATTATTATAATTATTATTATTATTATTATTATTGAGTGAGAGAGCAGTGGGTGCCATCAAAGTGACACTGGGGTAAAATATACTAAGCCCACTATACCCTCATGACTACCCGTCTGATAAGGGTACACCAGGCACATGTATCGCAACTATATGTGCGTGACATGGTGATCTCATATCAAGATAAACAGCGCAGGTGGGGCATGGTTAGAATTTTCTTCAGGTCAAGTAGTCCATCACGCTCAAACGCTCCCCGAATAAGGGTTGTTTAAGGATGTTGAACGAATCACCCATGTTTCCAGAGGTAAATTATCCAAACCCCAAAGGAATTCCTCTTAACACATGGCTATGATGCTTCCCCACTACTTCTGCTCGTGATCAGAGATGCACATATCGTCAGCCACTAAGGGACATGTTCAACTGGTTAAAGTCAAAGTGACAAGCAAATCTGTGGCATTGAGCAGAATATTTGCTGTAGCCCATTATTATTATTATTATTATTATTATTATTATTATTATTATTATTATTGTTGTTGTTGTTGTTGCTGTTGTTGTTGTTGTTGTTGTTGTTGTTGTTGTTGTTGTTGTTGTTAATATTGTCTGTATTGGACGTTCGCTGCATCAGCTTGCAAAGTTTCGTTGGATTTTATGGAAAATAATTTGTTTACTAATGCAAATTTTAGTGAAAACTTTAAATAAAGACCCCTATTTCACCGGCCAAAGAGGGAATGGGTAAACTGTGCTTTTAAGTGCCCAATTGATGCTATATTTATTTCTCTTAATTTGTTTATTTTTCTTGTTGGATTTATGGCGTCGTTAATACCCACCGACGTCTTCAATGAGACTCCAGCAAGATATCTGTTTTTAGCAACAAATCAGCATCAATGTTTGACTGGGATTGCATCAAAATCTACACGACACTTCTCGCTTTCCCTAAACAAGAAATCACATCTGACAAAGATAAAACAGCTTTTGAAGGTAAATGAAAAGAAAGTACTAGTTGCTATTCCAGCCGAAGTTTGGCAGTAGCTATATAAAAGAGGTGCTGTATCAGTGTATGCTAAAACTCTGAGAGACGCCCGGGTAGAAAGAGCCCTGAAAATAATACGTACAGATATAGATCATGTGACGAGAGCAAGACAGTTCAGGAGCGTGGAAATCCTCATCTAAAGCAAAATTCTCGAGAGTTCTTGGACAAGAACTTGGGCGAATTGAAAATCAGAGTGGCTATTGTCAACGCTTCAGGGATAGCTTTCTCTCGGATTATTATCTGAGAGAAAGCTATCCCTGAAGCGTTGCGTGCAGATGATGAACTCCTACGTTGCATTCGTTATCTACTAACACTACCGTCGTGCCTTGCCCCATTTCATGGCAAACCAGACTGGAGCGCTTGTTTCTCCACTTTCTTTGGAGGGGATGAGTTTCGTTCGTCAGACGGCCTATTTGCTGTCAACATCCGATGTCTGTAAAGCTAATGATGCGCAGACACCTCCGGAGGCTACTACACCTGCAGTGCTTCCTTGTTACTGAGCAGATATGGTCACCATTTGTCAGACTCACTTTTCTGTAGCGCATCGTTTTGACAGAGATGCAGTCCTGGATCAATCGCAGCATGAAACAGGTTGCCTGTTATCTAGTGTATCGTCAGACGCTCACAGTCCTCTCCCAGTTGGGCAATGTGGTCAGTGGAAGAACAAGAGCGATGATGTCCTCAAGGAATCTCTGGACGTCGACGAAAATCAACTGGTTGATCTGTTATAAAGAACTTTTGGTCTAAGACCAATGGATAATTTTCAGAAATCCATGGACCGGTAATGCCAGCGGGGGTGAATTTCCGGTTCGGAATAAACCCTACAGGAATAGTAATACCGTCATCCAGGCTTGTTCGAGATGCACTCAAAGCGTCAAAGCGTACAGTGCCAGAGTATTGCTAACTAGCGGAGTTTTGTCGAACAGCTGCTATCGCTTTTAGGAAGTTTCTTGCTCTCGATCGATCCCATGAGGAAGACCGGCACGCTGCCTTCTTTTTTCCATGAAAAGCAGGAAATTTAAGCCTGGTGACTATGACAAAAGAAGTCTGGTGGATGAAACTGAAAGGGCTGAAGACAGACAATTTCCTCTTCGGTTAAACCCTCATCGATTTTTTTTATTGTTTCGTTTTAAAAAGATGAGGACGGAGAGTGCGGAAAGAGGAAGGACGCCACCTTGTGGTGTCTCGCGCAGTTAGGGAGATCCAGGATAGAATAGATTCTTTGACTGCCCCTGGGTAGTACTATCTGCTATTGGGACATTTTGCGAACAATTTTCTTGTTAATTGTTACTGTTTTGTTTACACTTGTATGTGTAACCCCGCACTTTGTATTATCCTAAATCTGTTCTTTGCGGCCCTTGTGCCTTGTGGCCAATAAAGAAATTATTATTATTATTTCTTACTTCGGAAAGTGTCACGTATTGCTCTGGTGATTAAAAAAAATCTATCGGATTAAATGCTAATCCGAACGGATTATTTTTAATGGTGTCTCCTATTTCTGGCATGTTCCTTCGTTTTAGAAAAAAAAAGTGATTTTAATTTCACCAAATAAAATTTATTTTCTGCCGTCTGGCAATTTAACCATTCTGATGAAAACAACAATACACCAAGATAAGAAAGAGGAAGAGGAAGAGAGAGAGAGAGAGAGAGAGAGAGAGAGAGAGAGAGAGAGAGAGAGAGAGAGAGAGAGAGAGAAATAAAGAGAGAGAGAGAGAGAGAGAGAAAAAGGGAGAAGAGGGAGAAGCAAAAGTTATTACAAGAAAATAAAAGAATTTATATTAAAAAACACGCAAGTATAAATGCAGTTTTCACTAACAAATATACTGCGCATTAAAATTCCTATCGGAGAAAATAAAGTCAGGAAAAAAATGAGTTCCCGGTATTAAGGAAATTTTGAGTAAGGACAAATTTGATTGTGAGGATTTGTGACACGATAATATGGCTAAAGATTCTGTACCTTCTTATTTCTTTATTGCCCACAAGGGGCTAAACATAGAGGGGGACAAACAAGGATAGGTAAAGGGATTAAGTCGATTATATCAACCCCAGTGCGTAACTGGTACTTAATTTATCGACCCCGAAAGGATGAAAGGCAAAATCGATCTCGGCGTAATTTGAACTCAGAACATAACGGCAGACGAAATGCTGATAAGCATTTCGACCGGTGCGCTAACGTTTCTGCCAGCTCGCCGCCTTTAAAGGATTCTGTACCTTTTGCGAAGGACTTGTTGAAGAGCAGGCTAGAAAAATATTAACCGTACTCTGCCTTACGAAGGGAAGGGAATATTCTTTCTACCCTAGAATCACCAAATAAAGGAAACTGGTGTCTGGACGATTAGCTTCTTAATCAACAGAGGTTATGGAACCGTATGTCCGGTTTTCTGGCCTCGGGCCGAAGCGCAGTATCAGACAGACATAGTGCATGAAACAGTCGTTTAGTACATGGACAAGCAAAACACAAAGGTGGTGATCAGTCACTGATCACTAATTCGTTCTTAACTCTGTAGCGCAATAGTATTAAGTGTATAGGTAATGAGGGACATGTTCGAGAAGAATCACTATGGCCTTGAATGTTCTGATTTCTTAAGAACTCGGGGCTTTTCTGGAGTTGTTTTGTCGTGGGTGCAGAGGGAAAAGTGGTGAGACTGATGGAAAGTCTAGCTCTTATATTTGTAGTAGTAGAGGCATTCGAGGACTGATTGCCTGAAATAGTTGAAAACAGAAAAAGAAGGTTCAGGAAGTTGGTGGAGATGAATTTTCTGGAAATTGTCCAGGTTCGTGGTTATCAGAAGCAATAACGAAGGACTTCTCGAGTTGTTATTTGAGCTGGATGACAACATGTGAATGGATCATGAATCTAGGAATGAAAACTACCTCGAAGAAAAAATTTTTCCCAAGATTATAGAGAAATCTAAGAACGATTAGAATACTTTTGACCAAAACAATGTGTCGTATTTCAAGGATGAAGCTATCCTTAAGAATGATTTTAGTGACCTTCACCCCTGGAAGAATATAAGTGATGAATATGAGGGGTTGTAACTTGTTATGATTCGATCTAAGTAGTAGGCTCTCACCCGAGTGTGGGTAAGTAATTCAAAATACTTTTTCCTCTTTTACCGTAATGTTATATCTGATTTAAGTGCTGCGTGTATTATATGATTTTACGTTTATTCTGCGCTTTTATCTAGGTTTTGATGTGTTTATCGCATAACATTCTTACCACTCTCTTTTATTTTTGTTCATCCTTACCTATTTTGTAATTTTGTCGGTATTAATGTTACTCTTTCTGAGCCTTGATTGCTAATAAGCAAAAGATTAGGTTGACGAGTTGGCGGAATCGTAACACGTCGGACAAATTGCTCAAGAGTATTTCATTTGGCTCTTTACGTTCTGAGTTCGAATCTCGCCGTGGTCAGCTTTGCCTTTCATCATTTTGAGGACGATTAAATAAAGTATCAGGTCGATGTAATCGACTAACACCCCCCCTAATACTGCTGTCCTTGAGCCAAAATTTGATACTATTATTATTATTATTTCTCCATTGCTCGATATAGTCTTTCATACTACGAGTTAAAACTTAACGGAAAAGGCCTTACACAGGAAAAACTTTTCCAAAAATATGTGCTGTACAAGGAGAGATCTTTAGATCAATCACATGTTTATCTTGTTGCCAGACTATTCCTAGCAGATAGTCTGTTTTGGGGGGATTGAATCTAATTTTCCGATATTAACTGACACGACTTTCACTTTTGCTGATGAACATTCTCACATTTTCATGTTTTAAAATTCAGTTTAGCAAATTTTGAGATCTTTTCCAATTATTTTTCTCTAATGCTTTTGTCTGAGGCAATTGCCATGTGTACTATGAGGCATTCTTTTTCTTTCAAATTATATCTATACATATATTAGTATTTGGTCTATGGTGTCTATGTGCCGGGATGTCAGTCTCATACAATCTTTTGTTTACCAGCCTTCTTAGGTAAATGATTGTACCACTCGAATGACCTAAATTTTTGCAAAATGACCAGTGGAAATATAGACAGACCTTATCCTGTCACAATACGATCAATATTTCTCACTCGCTCATCCCGTAAGCGATATTTATTTGTTGAAACTCTCCAGCAAATATCCGAATTCACTGAATTAGTAACTAACGTTTGATCTTGAACACTTACCGACAAACTTTCGGTTTATCTTTTAATTCCTATTCAGAAGCTATTTTCAAGACAACTTATAAATGTTCATGTTCTTCGTTTCTTTGTAGAGTTACTCATGTAACTGCATTTCGCATAGTGTTTTCCTTTTTTCTACAAATTCTACTCTTGTATACACTCTTTTCTTCAAGTTCAATACCAGTAAGTATTAATTGTATTTAATAGTCTCCTGATCTCTCTCTCTTTCTCTCTCCCCCTCTCTCTCTATCCTGACAGAAATGCAAGACCTTCTGTTTCATATATAAACAACTGACTAGATGAAGCACTCCATGTATTATTAGAATATTTTCTCGTTTCTAGCTCAAATGTTATGCTTCGTCCAATTCACAATTGCATAAAACGGCAACCGCCCTCCTGTTGGTTGCATTTATCAAAATATTTTATTTAAATCTGGACTGCAATAGTGTTGTTCTCATTAAAAAAAAATTCTTTATGCGAAATATCATCAAGATTCCATAAGCCTAGATACTTGTATCCATTGTAAAATAAGTTGTAGAATGCATACTTCAGATAAAGCATTTCCAAAATAGCCTTTCTTCCATCTTTTTATGATCAAAGTCGCAATTCCATTTCTAAATCACTGCAACCCGCCTTTACTGTTTTAACAAAGAAATAGACCTCTTTATCTGACTTTGCGAATATTATTAAGTCATCTGTGAAGAATATAGAATTTAAAAAGGGTGCCTTTCTCCCTAGATTGTTGCCCGGTCATCGAACTATGCAGTAACTAACGAAGGAATGAAACATAATTTTACACAAACATTTCCCAATGATTTCTTGATCGCCATCAAGTTCGTTCCAGTGTATGAAACTAGCAGTGAAAATATTAATGAGATTTTTAGCTCTGACTCTACAATTCAAGAATGGGGCATCATGATGTAGGCCTTTCTGAAATCAAACCATGCGAAATCACAGATTAGTTTGTTATCGCTTGCAGTTCTTCATTACTATTTTGTGAGTGATCAGATTGTTTTTGGAACATTTTGAATGTTTCCTGAATCTATTCAAATCAACAAATAGTGATTTATTTTGCATTAAATAAATGTTTTTTTCGACGAAAATGCTTATTAGTAACTTCCATAACAATTTGAAGTACACAGACAGGCGATAATTTTGTACTGCAGCTCCTTTCACTGGTTCTAATCAAACTTTCCCTCAGCCATCCATTGTGATACATTTCCTTTTATTATACATTTAGAGGATTTCTGGTTTGGCCGTGAAAACATTTCACATGTTTTACAAAAACCTCCTTTCCAATATTGTATCTTTACTTGCTGTAGGATATTGTTCCTACTTTTAGTGATTGGTTTTTGCTTCTCTACATTGCCTATTTCCTTTCAACCGTTTTGCTCCATTCTATGTTTTCCTTATGCATAATCGGCCACCCTCAAATTTCTACTAAGAATTCTCTTGCATCACCAGCATTTGATGCTAACGTTTCTATTACTCTAAAACCGTACCCGAATTGATTTTAAAAGTGTATGCTCAAACTGAGTTGCTTTCTGAACATAAGGTTTTATCTCAGCTAACTTTGCACGGATTCTTTCCTTGATCTGCCCCACCACAAAAGTAACTTTTGTTGTTCTTGTTTGTTGTTATAATATTTGTGCTTTTGGTTGAACGGTGATCTTAGAACTGGCTCTGCAGAAGAAATAAATGTATTACACTTGCATTTAATGAAAAGAAAAACATCTTTTGGATACTTCTCCTCTCCCCGGTTATTGTCTCTTGTTATAAAAATTGCTTTTGGTTTTCTGTATTTCGTCTTTACTGTTTTGATCAATTCTGCATTTTCCCAATGTGTAATCGAGCGCCCCCAAATTCCTGCCCCAAATCCTATTGCTCCTCTCGAATTTGTCGTTCAGGGTGGAAATGAAACGTTTCTCTTTGCTTATCTTCGGGTGGAAACCGGTTTGTCTTCGGACTTTTTACGTTTAATATTTTATAAACATTTCGCTTACTCATGTTTCAGCGTGGTTTTATCTTATAGAAGGGCGAAAGAAATATTCGCTTGAAAGGTGATGATTCAATTATAAACAGATACGCTCTTTAGATAGAAACAAATATCAATATATTAACAGATAAAAAAAAATTGAACAGGAAAGAAACATAAAAACGTAAAACAGATAAAGTATTACAAATGAAAAATAACGAACTAGTTGAAAACAGAAATACTTTGAGTTTTCTATTGTGAAGTGTCGCAAAAAAAAATGCTTAGCTATAAACTGATTTTAAAACATATCAGAGAAGTGTGTTACGAGCTACAGTGCTTTCTTGCCTGAGCAAGAAGAAAGCTAACATATTTCCGTATTGCGAAAAATGAAGGAAGCTTTCATACAACCTCAAAAGAACAGTTGCAATGAAGCACTAACTGTTGTATGGAAAGTTATTTTTATCAACTGTAGTAAAATAGACGGTAGTATTTGTTTATCTTTAAACACCCAGGTCGAGGCGAAGCGGGGTGAAGTAAGGCGCTAGACCAGTTTAATATACTACACACATGCTCATACGCTCAAACCTCTAATCACGGGCCAGTACAATACAAGGGTGAAATTAGAGACTTTCTTTCCACATTGTAGCGCAATATGCACAGGTCGTGAGAGATCTTAAGAAATAGCTAGTGGTTGGGAGAGGTCAGCACGAGCTTCTAAGTTTTAATAATCCCGAGAACAGTAGAGCCATTGTTGAGCTGTGTTTTGTTATGGGTGAAGAATCAAAAGCAATACGAATGGTGGTGTAGGGCATAAAGTCAAGCAACTGCACTTTTGGAGTAAAACTCACTTGATAACTTTTTATCCTGAACCACTAGAAAGGAAGAAAAAGAGAAAGAGGGTAAAGAGATAAAGAGATAGACTATATATATATATATCATGGACTATCCCATCGTTAGACGACGTATGAGTGTTCGCCAATTTCTGCCGAACAAATGTATTTTTTTCTGCTTGTAAGTGTTGCTATTTCCTTTTTCGAATTTTGTGCATCTGTAAATCTGAACCTGCCTAACAGGGGTAATTTCTGTATCATAGCTTCCAGCAACGGTGAAGATAACGCCCCCAACGTCGAAGCACACGACAAACTGCTTAATGAATTGCACCATGAAATGTCCCCTGCCCTTCCCTGTTGCGAACAGGAGGAGGAAAACAACTCAATTACCCAGGACAAAATGACGGATTCTGCCAAGGACACCCTAATCCGCTTTCGCGCCTATAACAACTGTGAACCACGCGACTATAAGCATTAACCCAACAGACCTTGAAAATATAAAAGCTTTTTAAAACGTGAAGGTACCAACGTGCATCTAACCACCCGGCGAAATCATACATATCACAAAAAGAAAACACTATTATGTGCAAGTCACTTAAAAAAAAACTAAGAAAATTGAACACGCATCGAAAGAAAGCATAGAGAAATGTTTACAATGGGGTAGTACAACTTATGTGGCAAGAGGGAAAAAATACGGCACTGTGGAGATTAGATTTGCGTCCGAAGAAGAAGCAAAAAACACTCTACAGTGCCTTTAAAATCAACAGAACTAGTACTACTACCCACAAAAGAACCTCAAAGATAAAAATAGGGGAGACCCCGCCGGAGATTGGTGTAGTGTGGCTGGTGGCGGCTGTCCTGGAAAACAAAATATCAATATTGCAAGTCACCAAGCTACATCAATAAAACTGGTGGCGCCAAGGCTTGAAAATTCTAATCCAAGCAATGCAAAAAGACCTTGAAGATATACCAGATTTAATCAAAGTGTCAGATGAAACAACGCTACCAGTTACGGTGGAGGGATGTAGACCCAGATGCTATAAATGGGGGCAGAAGGGCCATATCAGGGCCCCCTGCCCACAGGAATCATCAGCAATGGGTCTCCTCTCCACCTAACGATCATACACAGCTTGAAGCCTAAACTGTGAACGGCCAAACCAAGGCCATGCCTAACAAACTTGATTCCACAAAACACCCAGTAGGCTTAACCCCTCGCAGCAAAGACCAACGACCCAACCAAGGGAGTGACGAGAACGACAAACCAAAATCTCACCAGTGATATCACAACCAAGAATACACAAACTACCACAGAAAACGACACCACAGAGGGAAGTCGCAAAGAAAAAAACACTTCAACAACACCTCCTCCACACCACATACACACATATTCCTGCATCCTACCCCACACGCTTACACAAGAATCACAATCATCAGCACCATTACCTTAAGACACTGTCATCAACCTCACAGCCATCAATAACAATAACAAATCACTAGTTGAGCACACGCGGAAGAATCACCTCATCACCCATTCAGAACCCCCACCTCACACCCCTCAAATACCCAAACACATCTAATTCATCCACATAGACAATCATTCATACATTGAATTAAAACACACGTGCACACACGCACACACAGAAAGAATGCAGTGGACTAACAAAACTTTAAATTGCAACAACAAGCCCCAGTAGCTGCTAAAGCAGTCACGCCACCAATTGCAGCTCAATCACCTACCAGGACAAGAAAATGGTAATTAGTTGATTTTTCCCTTGATCACAACCAATAATGTTGCTCCACCGTCTCGCGAGAAAGAGAAAGAGAAAGATATGAACAGTGAGCAGGTTCTTAAAAGGAAAAAAAGGCCCTACCCCAAATGAAGCCAAGTGAAGCAGGTAAGAAGGGGCTTCTTCTCCAGGATGCATTTCTCATGGCTGCGTGAGATACTAATGCTTTTTTGTGGAACCAATAGAAAGCTTCAAGCATAACGATGCGGACGGACTGCTTATTGGTAAAGACAGGAATAAGGCCAGAGGAATTAAAATAACATTCGAAAGATAAGAGTAGTTTTAATTACAATATTTAAAACTAGACTATCCAGAATACCTGAGCTGCTTCAACCTATGTTCAGCCCTGGACATACTCACGGGTACCTTTAGGCTTTTCAGTTATCGCAGCTGCACAAAGTGAAGGCAAGCAAAACGTATGAGGTGGAGACCATTTTCAACCTACTTGAATTATAAGTTCACTGTTCTTCGCAAAACAAACGAAGAACAGCTAAAATTACTAAATTAATTGAAGGAAGATGAAGGTCATAGCAATTTGATGATGGAGGAGGCGGCGGGCACCGATTTTGTTGAACATCGAAATGATAGGCGGCTACTGAATACCACAGGAACGATGGATGAACTATTACTTTGTAGTTTCATACAAAAGTTCGGTGATCTCATGCTCAGTCCAGCACCAAAAATGCTCAGAAGCACCTTATGATACAACAGTCTCGGCAAGAGGTAGGAATTAAATCGTGGGTGCTCTGGCTAAACTAGCTTGTGGGCTCTCATTCGTATGTGACCGGGCTAACCTTAAATTGTTTTAATATTTTAAGAATTAGACCATATTCTGTTTTGGTTAGTTGCTTCATATATTTATATATTTATATATTTTCCATACGCTCGTTGTATAACATCCCTGCCCCAGTCACTTTTTTAATAGTATTTTGTGCTGTCAATCTTCACATATTTTATAAGCCTATTGCTTTAGCGTTTATTGTATGTATGTATGTATGTATGTATGTATGTATGTATGTATGTATGTATGTATGTATGTATGTATATGTGTGTGTGTGTGTGTGTATGTGTATGAAGAGAGAGATAGCTAGAGTGAGAGATGTGTGTATGTATGTATGTATGTATGTATGTATGTATGTATGTATGTATGTATGTATGTATGTATATGAGTACATGTCTGTACGGCTTGCATTTAAAATCATTAAAATGACGGACATTGTTCCAGTCAAATACTGTGATTGGTGGTATCGACTAATCCCCTACCCTGAAAATTGCTGGCTTATGACAAAATTTGAAGCATTTATTATTATTATTATTATTATTATTATTATTATTATTGAGTGAGAGAGCAGTGCATGCCATCAAAGTGACACTGGGGTAAAATAATATTATTATTATTATTATTATCATTATCATTATTATTATTATTATTATTATTATTATTATTATTATTATTATTATTATTATTATTATCATCATCATCATCATCATCATCATCATCATCATCATATTATTATTATTATTATTATTATTATTATTATTTATTATTATTATTATCATCATCATCATCATCATCATCATCATCATCATCATCATCATCATCATCATTATTATTATTATTATTATTATTATTATTATTATTATTATTATTATTATTATTATCATCATTATTATTATCGCCCATGACCTTTAAACGCTTATGTAGGCGAGCGAAGTTGATGCAGCTGATATTCAATTCGAATTTATGTAGGATATCTACGAAAAAACAAACAAACAAAACAATGAACATCATGTGGGTTCTTCAGAGTTGCAGTTTTGGAGGAGTAAACTGAGCAAAGTGCAAGAATTGACGACACACTAGGAGTGACGAATAGATGAAAGAGTGACATATCAGGAGGACATGAAATGAAGTGTTACGCAGTTTGTTAAATACCGGTTATGTGAAGTATTCTAGAAGTTAAAAAAAAAACATGTCGGGTGTGCGGAAACAGCATGTCTATTGAACATGGGGATACTTTTCTGTTAATTGGATGGCCTTTAGTTGTCTAGGATTGGCTGCATCAATCGAATCTCTTTAGCATTACGCACGTCGTCCATAAAGGTTGTCCTCTCGCTACTTTTGTATGATCTGAACTAATTTTTTTTCTGCATAATTTAGATCAGTGATTTTCAACGATGGTCCATGTAAGACTTTTCGGCGTCCACGCAAGCAAAATAGTAAATTGGAGATCCACATCAGTATTTTAAGGGTCCACGAAAGAATGTTGCTTTAAACGTATTTATTTCAAGAAACAGTAGAAGCGCAATGGCCCAGTGGTTAGGGCAGCGGACTCGCGGTCGGAGGATCGCGGTTTCGATTCCCAGACCGGGCGTTGTGTGTGTTTATTGAGCGAAAACACCTAAAAGCTCCGCGAGGCTCCAGTAGGGGTGGTGGCGACTCCTGTTGAACTCTTTCGCCACAACTTTCTCTCTTCCTGTTTCTTGAGTAACGCTGCGATGGACTAGCGACCCGTCCAGCTGGAGGGAACACATATGCCACAGAAACCGGGAAACCGGACCCATGAGCCTGGCTAGGCTTGAAAAGGGCGAAAAAATATTTCAAGAAACAACAATATTTCTTTCTCTAACGTTTTATATAGTTCGACCTACACAAGTTAATGTATAAAAAGCAAAACAGGAATTTTTAAATAAGTGTCTATGAAACTGGTTTTAAACATCAAATAGCTTTGGGGGTCCACCAGAGTAAAATAATGGTCTTATTGGTAAAAAAAAAAAAAAAACGGTCGAGAACTATTGATTTAGATGATTGAAGGGCATCGCGTTTAATATGCTATATAGAAAGGAGGTAATGTTCGAAAATGCACTTGGTTTCTTTGGAGTAGAAGGAATTAACCTCCTATTTGTTCGCCTTTTCTTTCCGCCAAACAATTGCATTTTTTGAAAGGATGATGATAATTTTTGTTTTGTTTTCTTTTTCCTTCAACTAGATCAACCAACAGATTGCTGTATAGTTAGAAGTTCTCTTCGTAACCGAATGGTTCGCGGTTATGTCCCACTGCACTGCATTTTTGGCAAGTATTCTCTGCTGTAGCCTTGAGTTAACTAATAAAATTTGGTTGACGGAAACTCTGTGGAAAACTGTCGTATATATCTTGTTTCCCGTCGCAGGATATTTTTAGTTCCCTAATATGACTTCATTAATGAAAAGTCAATTTCAAACGTGTCCCAAGAATCAACAATATTTTCCTCACGAAAAAGGCCGTGAGCTGGCAGAATTGTTTGCATGCCGGATAAAATGCGTAACAGTATTTCGTCCGTCTTTACGTTCTGAGTTGAAATCCTGCCGAGGTCGACTTTAACTTTCATCCTTTCGGGATTAATAAAATAAGTACCAGTTGAGCACTGGGGCTGATGTAATCAACTTACTCCACCACCCAGCCGAAATTGCTGGCTTTGTGCAAAAACTTGAAATCAATATTTCTCTTACGAATTCATTCTGTTGCTTTCTGTTTGTTTGTTTCTCTTATGTTCTTTCATTTTTTAAAAACCTTTTCCTTTTTTGACAATGCAACCTTTAAACATTAATGACATTCTGGGATTAGTCTAAGATACCGACAGTTAAATATAGTTGAACTGTATTTTATTTATATTTACTTGTTAATAATTTACTATATGTACACACGATTAAATATTTCTTCGAGACGAATTTGCGGTTCTTCTCTTCTGTTCATTCGTGTGTATAAGTTTGTACCGCTTTTCTGTTTTGAGGTAGAGCGAACACACGAACATAGAAAGACACAAGGCGCAGCACAGAAGCGACTGGCTAGTGGAAATATCTACGACATTCAACAACTGGAAGATCAGATGTGAAGTGGTCCACGTGTGAAACTCATTCTTTTAGGAATTGCAACGATGGCGAAACATTCGTATTCAAACTCGGGCTTCGAAGTTGATAGCCAGCTTGCTTGAAATATGTCCTCTCGTTGCTGCATTTAGAAACTAAGTTCTTCGTTCGGGTGAGCCCTTTTAACAACGACAGAAGCTGAAAATCCTATCACGTCGCGGTCACCATTTTTGTAATGGAAGGAAGGTTTTTATGATACTTTGGGGCTATCTTCTTCCATTATTATTCTGTTGATTCAAGTAGCTGAAAATACGAAGAATGAAGTTCTCAGCGGAATAAATTCAATAACCGTTTGTTTACAGGTGCTTCGTACAAGGGGTTTGCTTTGAGTAACCATCTTCACAACAGTGCGTAGTTAGCCTTCTCTCTCATACACGTGAGGTTCAATAACCTCTGGAGACAATGCATGTGGTATCACAGCAGGACAAAAGTCCGCTGTGTGCTTCTGGCTTCGAAGTCTTGCTCGGAGTCAGCGCAAGAAGAATGAGAAGGAAAATGTTGTCTTTTCCTTAAATAATGGCTGCAGGCGAGATCTCGCTGTTTCAAAATGGCGTTGGCTTCTTTGTGCCTCGCAACAATCAAATGACTAAATTTTTATTTATTTGAATATAGGTTAACACATGTATCAAATCACATGTTACCATTTAAAACAAACATTCTCTTTACCAGTTTCCAGTTTCATTGTTCACTCTTAAAGAGTTGGATGTGAAACTCCAAGTTATAAAATATGAATCTACAGCGTAATGAGCACAACATATTTCGACTGTTTACACTCAATATTGCGTATTGTATTATATTCTTCTAATCTATGTAAAATTCTTTAAATTCAAGTATGTGTACACACACACACACACACACACACACGCACACATACACACATATATAAACTTCGATCATATAATAATATAAATAATTTATAAATATATACATACATATATGTACATGCATATATATGTATATATACATGCATATATGGGTACAGGACATAAAAAAACGTAAACACAATGAGAAAGGAGGATATAAAAACAAAAACATAGAAAACGAACTTTTTTCGAACAACGAAAAAACACAAACAGAGAAACGAGACATCAACATAAAGAGCATTCCCTTCTTCAGTTGTCCCCTGTTTTTTCTACTCCGCTGATAAATATTCTTTATGCTGCATGTCTCGTTCCTCTGTTTATTTATTTTTTTCGTTGATCGAAGAAAGTTCGATTTCTACGTTTTTGTTTTTATGTTCTCGTTTCTCATTGTGTCTACTTCTTTTTGATGTTTTGTACCCATATATGCATATATATATATATATATATATATATATATATATATATATATATTATATATATATATATATTATATATATATATATAATGTAGGTATGTATATATATATATGTATGTATATATGCATATATTTATATATTATTTATATATATATAAATTCATACATATTTGCATAGATGCATGTATATATATATATATATATACTTGTATACATTTGTGTATATGTATGTGTATATATATATATGTCTATCTATCTATCTATCTATCTATCTATATATCTATCTATCTATCTATCTATCTATCTATCTGTCTATCTATCTATCTGTCTATCTACCTATCTATCTATCAATCTATCTATCTATCTACCTATCTATATATCTACCTATCTATCTATCGATCTGTCTATTTCCGTATACATACAGAGAGAGAGAGAGAGAGAGAGAGAGAGAGAGAGGGAAGTAAGGAGAAAGTGAATTTTCTGATATCACCTGCACACTGTTGTTGATGCTGTTATTTAGCCTCAGACCAGCCTCATCGACTCTATCTACGATCAAAGGAGTTCCAGCCGTGACTATCTCATCCCATCCCATCTAATCCCATCATTTAAAATCTATAACGCTCATTCAATGTGTCCTACATTATATATCATGTTGTTTTGTTATTTGAGTGAACTTTAGTTGCTATCTCTAGCCAGTCGGAAGAAGAAGTAGAAACTGCTTTTTTGTTAGTGCGCCACTTGCAGATTATGAGAAATGAGGGCTTGTTGTCGGTTTGTCATCATGTGATATTTCTTAATCAGCAACATAGAATTGGAATTTGGAATTTCATTTTTTGTTTAAGTTTTTTTTTCTCTTTTTTATTCACAAACAGTGGATAACGGAAACCTTATGAGAACCCGTTTTTCGCGACAATCATTCGTTTCTCCTATTTGCACAAAACACACAGTTTCAGTTAATTAAGTTTCCCCATCGTCATTACTGCCTTCGTCATCATGATCATAATCATGACCACCACCACCACCGTCACCACCAGCACCAGCACCATCACTACCACCGCCACCAAACCACCACCACCAAACAACCACCACCAATTGCACTGAATTATGATGATTATTCAGGCAAATATTGATATAAGTTTACGGTGGGAGATAAGGACTTAACGATCAAACGTGTGCCATTGCATTGTTTTGGGGGAACCAAATTTCTGATGAGCATTATAGGGGCACCAACTTTAAGTTTGAGAATGTGTGGTGTTAGTCCGGGGTGCTCAAAGGAATTGAGTACCTCTATTGGATAGTTGATGACGTCCTCTGGGTCAGGAGTTGTATCGATAGACTTATATACATAGACATCCCCAGGAATGATTTTTAGCATTTCATCATTAATATGGTGAACAGTTTCATTCCTCGGGGCCAGAATAGCCCTTTGGCCAATCCAATCCATATTCTGATAATTAGCTTGTAGATCTGGGAACACTGCATCTCTGAGATCAGAAGGCGTTTTAACAATGGTACAAATGGAATCGATGGCAATATTACCATTTTCATCCCCTGGTATTTTGCCTTCGCCAAGTTGAGAGTTAAAAAGGTCGAGTTGCGTCCCCTAGACAGTCTGTACCAGGAATAGCTGGATATTGATGGAGTTGAGAGTTAAAAAGGTCGAGTTGCGTCCCCTAGACAGTCTGTGGTTTGTGTTTCTGATTCTCGACCCCATGTCAAATTTATCGATTTTTTTCAGAAGTGGGGGAACTTTTCAAAATTTTCGCTGCGCTAGTTTTGAATTATGACATTGGGCTATGTGTGTGTCAAGTTTCATCAGAATCGATTGAAAGCCGTGGTCAGGGTGAGGGTACAACCTAACAGACACACAGACACGCACACAGACAAACTGCCGTTTATATAGAGAGCGATATCATTTGACTAAAATAACCAATTAATCAGCTCTGAGTATGTTCTGTTCTGTTCTGATTTTTCTTTTATGCCTTGGTCAAAAGAAGTGGACAGTTTCTATGGTCTCACACGCTCTCTTTGTCTGGTGAAATCAATGAGTTTAATATTCAGCTTAAACATCACTGTGGCAGTGACGGCTGAAGGAAAACTTGGGCCGAGAAGGAATATGTTGAAACACAGTAAAAGTGACGAGAAGAGGAAAGACATATCTTTCAGTGAGCTTAGATGAATCTTTTTTAAGGTGGAGAACTCTCTCCATCGGGTAGGAGGGGGCATGGTGATATTTTGGTGTGGCGTGTGACTTCAGAACGGGTCAAAGGGATTTTTCATTGATATGAAAACTGATATGAAAAATCTAAACAAATAGCAACATCATCGTCAACAACAACAACAGCAGCAACAACGATAAATCCTTTCTACTATAGGCACAAGGCCTGAAATTTGGGAGAGGGGATAAATCGATTACATCTACAGCAGTGTTTCATAGGTACCTAACTTATCGATCCCGAAAGGATGAAAGGCAAAAATCGATCTCGGTGGAATTTGAACTCAGAACTGATGAAATACTGCTATTTTGACCAGCGTGCTAGCACTTTTGCTAGCTCGCCGCCTTAATAATAATTGTTATAATCCTTATGGATAAACGAATACACTGCAACAGTGTAATAATATAATCGAAACAAACGGCAGTAACCACACGGAACGTAACAACGATCTTTTAAGAACCAACAATCCAACACACTAACTCGAATTGTGAATTTTGAACTCTAGCTTTGAACTTTCAACACACTAACTGTAGAACTAGCACGTACATAGGTTGACTACTCTGGCGTAGGTGATAAAATCCTCCTCCACATTATTTTTACGTTCCAACACTCCATTCTGGTGTTGAATAATGAACTTCTACCACAAAAAATTTTTGAAAGCAATTCAACTCGATTTTTTGGGCAGCATAAAGTTACAGTAACGCTCATGTTCGGCAGGAGCTATCTTGCGTAGTAAAAGCCTTACTTTCTGCTCCTCCGACCATGACTTGCACTCGTTAAAAATTTCCTCGATTCTTCTATAATACGCGGGAAACGTAATACCCTCCTCTGGATTATACGTAAATTCAGAAATTGCATTAGTCTGGCGTAAACGAGGACTTTAACTCAATTAATTGTTGTTAATCGCACAATAATAATAATGGCTTCAAATTTTTCCACAAGGGCAGCAGTTTTGACGGAGGGAATGAGTCGATTACATCGATCTCAGAGTTCTTACTTTATCGACCCCAAAAGGATGAGCTCAGCGGAATTTGAACTCAGAACGTAAAGAGGGCCAAACTACTGATAAGTATTTTGTCCAGCGTGCTAATGATTCTGCTTTCTCACCGCCTTAATAAAAATAATAATAACAATAATAATAATAATAATAATAATAATAATAATAATAATAATAATAATACCACTCTCTCTATGTCTGTCTGTCTGTCCGTCCCCCATCTCTCTCTCTCTCTCTCTCTCACTTTCTTCACTACTTTGTTGACATCGTAAAATTCTTCAGCCGAAATCACACTTTCACGGACCAATTCAAACAGTAAGCTAGTTTTTCACGTTAGATTCAGATTAACTTAAAACGCTTCTCCTTCCAGCTTAAAGCTTAAATTCCTAAAATTTGCACTTTTATTCATTTACAGTCATATCAAAGTTAGCTATTTGAAACACCCTGACTGTTACAATACTGAACCTATTCTTGAAAGCACATGTATTTCCTCTCTCTCTGTCACTTTCTTCACTACTTTTGAAGATTAATTTTGGACATTGTAAAATTCGTCAGCCGAAATCACACTTTCACAGACAAATTCTAACAGTAAGCTAGTTTTTCGTTAGATTCAGACTAACGCTTATCCTTCCTTCTTTGGTTAAATCTTAAATTTACAGGTGGGCACCTTCCCTTGGCCCTGGTACAACCGCCCTACCTACATCCTCTACCGTCGTCCCTGATGTCCAATATCTACCTGCCTCACTTCCATGTTTACAACCACTCCTAAGCAGTCCTACTACTCTAGCTATAAATATGAATGTATTTTACTGAACTTGTGTTAAATAGCTTCCTCTCTTCCCAAGTTGATCTTCCTTTTCTTTTCCTTTTATCTAACTTTCCTGTCTGTCTGTCTCCCCCTCTCTCTCCCCCTCTCTCTCTGTATATATATACATATTTCCTTGTGTAGCACGTCCTGTAACTGTTTTTTGTTTTTTTTTTGTTTTCTTGTTTTTTGTTTTTTTGTTTTTCCCGTTTCTACGTCTTATTGTGGTGACCTGTACTCACGTATAATTATTTATATATGTATGTATATATATACATGTAGATGTAGGTACGTACATATATGTTTGTATGTATGCATATATTTTTATTTATCACATATATATACATATATATATATATCTTCTAGCTTTGTTTTTCATTTTATTTATTTTATTTATATTTATCCTTTTAAATATTTTAAAATATTTATTTTTTAAACTTCATTTTATGTCTTTTTTTTACTTTCTCTCAATCATGGGAGTTGAGCGCGCATCACTTATAAAATGCCCCAATGGACTGCGCAAGACCTGTCCTCTGACAGTCAAGCCATACTTCTCCGCCAAACCAACAGGAGAAAAGTGAGAAAAGGCGAGTGTCTGGCGCCTTCAAATAACCAGTGCTCCGAGTAGGCTGTACTCGTTAGCCATGAATGGCAAGCAGCCTAGTAAAAGGAGCACTCTGAGTTCAAAACCAGAGAGGCAAAGGCTCTTCCACCTTAGCAGACTACCTTGATAGAGATGGTGTCTCGATAAAAATACCGGGTGGTAGTACCCTAAAAACACACCTCATTTTTGAGTGAAAATGCCAAGCACTCCAGTGGATGCGAATGGCGTGCCTGTCAGAGGGTAGAGAAAACGAATGCACGGTGAATGAAAGTCAATGTAAATGTTCGAAATTACCGAACAGAGATTATGTGACCAAGTAAGAGCAATACAAAAAAAATTGGATGGTTGACAGAATCGGAGCTAGAATCTATTAAAAAGAGGATATCGGGTGAGGCTGGGAACGCGAGAAATGAAAGTGCTATAGTGGAAGAGATGGACAATTGTTCGCAAAAATATAATACCATGAATTGAGAGAGAATTGAGATCAGTGACAACTCAAACAATGAAGATCGATTAATAATAGCTTTCAGTTGTAAGACACGCTAATATGCATGATAGAGAAGCACTTCATAAACTCTCAAATAGAATCCAAAACAGACAAATTAAAATTGGAAACTATGTAACAAAGGAAATTATAATGAATTAAAACCAGCTCTTACTGAATTAAATGAAATTATTTACGCAGCTGCTAAGACAATTGAAACAAGTTGTATACCTCTAAGAAAACAAAGAAATACAAACCTGAGAAGAATTCCAAACTGGAAAAGTAAAATTTAAAAAGAGCTTGAAATAGCGAGAGGTGAAATATTAATATTGAATTAACTAATTTATGGAAACAATGTAAAAACCAGAAAAGGAAGAAAGATTCTCACCAAGAAAAACATAGATTCTCACCAGCAAAAGAAACACTGCAACAAAAAGTCCAAGCAGAAGCTCAAAGAATACGAAGATTTGAGAAGAGAAACAAATTTTACAAGCAAAATAAGCTGTTCACATCCAATGCGAAAACATTCTACAGATAAATAGGGAAGAAGAAAATAACCGTTGCAGACCCTCCACCCCTACCATGGAAGAAGTTGAAAATTTCTGGAAAAATACCTGGAGTGATAAAAAGATGTACAATGAAAATGCAGACTGGATTAGACGCACAGAAGGATCCTATCAAAACTTACCAGAACAAACATGGGAAAACATCACAATAGCAGACCCCAGGATAACACTCACGAAAGCTCATAAGTGGAAATTTCCTGGTAATGATAAGGTGCCAAATTTCTGGCTCGACTCGCTCCCGTGCGCACACGAAAAGTTAGTCCAGTTATTCAATGAAATTATGAGAGATCCTCCGAAACACCTGATTGGTTAGCAAGAGGTATTCCTTACCTACTGCTGAAGAATAATGAAAGCAAATTTCCCCAAACCTATCGGCCCATAACATGTCTATCTACCGCGTATAAAATTTTAACACCCATCTTCGTGGAACAAACACAGATTTATGAAACAGAACTATATTTTCCTCACTGAACAAAAAGGGTGCCGACAAGACTCATATGGATTCAAAGACCAACTCTTAATCAATCGCATTATCCTTGAGAACTGTCATAACAAACGCAGAAATCTCAGTTCTGCATGGATTGATTATAAAAGGCCTTCGACAGTATATAGCATAGATGGATCTTGAAATCGCTATGTGGAATACGAATCTCCAGTTATACTACTCTAATGGAGTACTGATCACAAAATATATTAATATCAACTGCGGCACTTTCCAAGGTGACTCACTTTCACCTTTATTTTCTGCATAGCCCTAATACCCCTCACAAGTGAACTTAACAGAACAAGGTATGGATATAAAATTGGCGACAATAAAATAAGTCATCTATTTTATATGGATGACTTAAAACTCTATGACAAAGACGATAATAAGCTTGAAGGACTACTACGTACTGTGAAAACATTCAGTGATGACATTGAAATGGTATATGGTCTTGACAAATGTGCTAAGGCCACTTTCCAGAAGGAGAAACTGAAGGCCTCACTCACATTCAGTGGTGTTGGATATTGACACAGAGTTGCTATTCTGCGAAAGAATAATGAAGAAATTGTTTTCAATGAGAAATACGGGGATGAGACTCATTAAGGATGATGGTGAGAGAAAGAGATGCGAGTACAAGTGAGCTATCGGCGAATGGGTGCGCAGGTTGCTGGTTCAGAAAATCAGAGAGTGTTATAATGACTGTAAAAGTGTTTGGCAGTGAATTTTAAGTTTACTGTGCATAGAGCTCAGCTTTAATATCACAACTTCAGGCAAGAAGCAAGCGGTCTTTAAATGTAATCTCGCTGCGAAATTTCAAAGTTACATGAAAATTGCGATAGAATGGATGGGACAACTGAATACAAAGTTTCATGTTTTCTTGCGTAGTAAGTGAATTATAGTTTCCTTTACTCACTCTCTCCTCTTTAAGTATAGTGCATATGCACGGCAGAGTGGGATTTTCATGTATGTGTGTGTGTGTATTTGTACGTAAAAGTGGTAGTTTCCAGCTGCTTTTATGATTAATAATAGGTATACCCATGAGAATGTGTTTTTATATATGTATGTATGCATGCATGTATGTACGTGTGTATCTATATGTGTGTGTATGTGTGTGTGTGTGTGTGTGCGCGCGCGCTCGCTCGCGTGAATGTATGCGTGTACTTTTCTTGTGTGTTTGTATGATATAAAGGTAAAGACACACCCTATTAGTTACTATGAAAACGATCTTTTCCATCAACACGTATTGGGGTTGAATTCTAATAACAATTTACTGATAAAATGAGATAACGGTTTCTGTGAAACATCAAGCAGACAAATTGAAAACAATCTGGCATGGCTCAGATCAGTTAAACTTGTTTTTCTTACGCTCATACGGATATACATACACACGCACACTTGTATACCAACACCTAAATCCCACCAATTCAACCCACTTACTTTACTTTTCATTTCCCCGCCAATGTTCTTGGATTTGCCCAGTTAAACCTCACGTTGCCTCTCTTTGGTATTTCATTTCGTTTTTCTTCGTTTGGTGTCCATTTGCCTCAATGTGATGTGTTATTTCTTTTCGCTCTCCATCTGGTCCTTGTTTTTTGTTTCGTGATCTTGTTGGAGAGACAAGTTGCCATGTTTACTATTACTATCAACTAACATTTAACGAACAAAGCCCAGTATGATATAGAAAGCATCGAAATCTCGGTCAAATCGCATTCTACCGTCTTACAAAAGAAGGACAGAATTGAAAACATAATCTCTGGTATAAAAAGATCGGTGGTCGTGGCAGGAGTGCTTTTGACTAGAAATAGTAGCAGGAATGCTTTTGACTACAAATTTGCGTGATTGATTCGATGCACCATTTAGAAATCTATCTTAATTTCTCTTGTTTTCGTTTCTTTAGTTTGTCTACATTTTCCTTCATTCATCCGTAGTGCCAAATGAACAAGAAATTCATTGCTTTTCACTCATAATAAAACACATCAATAATTGGTCCATATTTTGTAGCAAAGATAACAAATATAAACAAAAAAGAAAAACAAAGAAAAACAAAAGTAAAAAGCCAAAATTGTAACAATACGTAGGAAATCAATTATTGTCTGGTTCTAAAATAATTTGAAATTATGTGGCCCCTAGAGAGAATAAACATGTCTATCAATCGAAGATATGAAATTTCGACCAAGCTGGAATGTAACGAGTTTATGCTGTACGGGTAGTTCTATAATTTTAGAACGCATTCATAGGGGAAAACAAACTCACAACTCTATTCCACTGTATTTGTCTGCTATAAAATCTCGAGTATGCAAAATCCATAGAGTAGTGGTATTTTTTCAGTTCTCGTTGTCTTTTCCTTAACATACAGCCATTATATAAAGCATGAAGTTTCTGAGCAAGGATGAGCTGGTAGTTATAAAGATCTACCTCCCTCTCTTTCTCGTTCTTTCCAGTGTGATCCAGAGGAAACTGAAGCAACACCAGTTTGAGCAAGTTAACTTAATACCAAACGTATATAAAAGAACCATAGGAAGTTATTCGGCAAGTAATATAAACAAAAAAGCTCACAAATTAGAATAAATCAAGTTCTTATCTACCTATCGATATATATATATATATATATATAATATATATATATATATATATATATTATATATATATATATATATATAATATATATATATATATATATATATATATATATATATATATATATATCTTAAGCACATATATTAAATGTTAATTTAAGGGTAAATATGTAACTGTTACAGTTACATATTTGTGCGTGAGAGAGAGAGAGAGAGAGATAGAGAGAGGAGAGAGAGAGAGAGAGAGAGAGAGATGAGAGAGAGAGAGAGAGAGAGAGAGAGAGAGAGAGAGAGAGAGAGAGAGAGAGAGAGAGAGAGAGAGAGAGAGAGAGAGAGTGTGTGTGTGTGTGACTGTATTTCCTGATACTTATAGAAAAAATGATGTCTTTTAATGCAATCTTTTTGGTTATGGTTTATTTTAATAAAATATTTATGTGTACATTTTCATAAATGTTTGTCTGAGTAGAATTCTACGCATGCGTGAAACATCGGACGAAAGTGAAACATTGGAAGCAAATCGAAATCTTATCCGAATATGACCTGAAAATTGTGCAACCCAACCTAGTTGCCGAGGTCATTTTAGTTGTAAAAAAGAGTTGTTGAGTCAAAAACATAGTTTATTTGGTAGATAGATAATAAGCAGCTTTCTTTATTATAATACAGCTGTGACTAATTTGGAGAAACAGTACTTTCATCATTCACACATCATCACTCTCGTAATGCAACACTTTGTAATTTCGGTTCAAATTGAAAGTGTGAAACTAGTTTCATTTTCTAATGAAACCTAGTAGTTGTAGAGAAGTCTACTTGAAATAACCATAGCTGGTTATTGAACTAACGCATAAAATACGTAAATGAAAATAAAGTCTATTTGACATGTGTAATTGATTTGACTGTTCTGGTCTTAACATCAGTTGGTAAGAATAGAAGTCATTTGACGACACTTTCTTGTTTGTAATTGGCTATCTTGTTGCAGGTTCAGTCTGTGGAATGTTGAAATGATACACATCTTGTCCATTCCGCAGAATAAGAGTATGCTGGAGAGCATGATAAGAATGACAATATCATGATTTTCATGGGGGATCACCAACCTTAAGGTTGGCTACTTCATTGGATGTGGGCTTATTAAAACAGCGTAAAATGTTCTTTACTATAGTTTACTACAGACGTAAGGAACTCAGAAACGTCAAATCGCCATTACTACGGAGAATGTGTTCTCAAGAAAAATCTCAGCAAAACTCCAAAATGTAAAAATGAGCAAGATCAATGAAAATATACGAAATAAAAAACCATTACCTACGTACCAATGTTTTCACTTGTCAATATCCCCAAGTATAACAATGTATATATATATATATGGATGGTCATTTTATTTTTGCTATTTAAATATACGCACTACTTATTTGATTTTCACTTTTATTTTTATTCGTATTATTTTCAGTTTATACATCTGTCTAAATTCTTTCATTGCACATGCTGTGACCTCATCAGTTACCTTCTGTCACATGTGTCTCCATTTTGTCCTTCGGAATATATCTCTATCTGAGCATGAGTTTACGTGTGTGTTTACATATATGTATGTGTGTGTGTGTCTGTGTGTATAAGGGTTTGTATATTATAGTGTTTGTACCCGTGTCATTTATTTTTCTCTTCATTTCGTCTTTAATCGCCAGATAGGGTAGTATGATGGAGTGTGAGGGTGTTATTACTCTATTCACGTTTTCTGTCGAAGCTCGGTCTATCTTCTGTTATGTGTGTGACCTCCGTAATCAGTGTCATGTCTGCTCCATTTGTCGATAAGATCATAACATTTATGTTGTCATCCGAGCCTCCACGTTCTAATTGAGCGTGTTAGTAGAGCACTGGCGAGTTTTCTCTTCCTTGAGTTCCCGCTAATGTTCAGTTATCCGCTCACCTAGGCTACGTGCTATCTCTGCAATGTACGCCGTTGCCTTGTTTCTGCACCGTCCCTCTGTACGTATTATACTATAGACTACATTCCTAGTTTTACAGTTTATCTGTGGGCTTATACTATATACTATACAGTTCCTATCCGTACAGGGATTTCTTTCAAATGGGTATGTTCTATAGATCAGGGATTTTAAGGAGGTCCCTGGTCTTTCTACAACTTTAATCCATAGTATTTCCTAAAAATATATGCTAGTTCGCCTCCAGGGGTTGCATTGACGAATATGACACCCTGGTACTTTTGACTGTCGTACCATTAGTTGGCATTGTCCATCTTCTTAATTCTTCTATGCTATTTCAGAATTTACTCTTGTATAGCGCGCAGATCCTACTAGCGTCATTCTCCACGATGATCTTGTAATTTGCCCTGGATCCTTTGTATATTTTGATCCTATTTCTTCGGCTGTGTCCAGAGAACAGCATGCGGTGGTTGAAATGCTGTATGTGTTTCTCTAATTCCGTTGGGTCGCATATGCGGGATACATTTCTCATCACACTTTTCAGGCCCGCTATTAAGATATTGAATTTGATAATATCTGCAATACTCGCGTTCCGATGGATCTGATATTTGGCGGCCATAGATTTGTCACAGTAGGAATGGAGGTTTTGGACCTTGTTATTCCTGGTTTCCAACCAAAGCCCGTGTCTAAAATAAGCAGTCTATAGTTAGGGTGCTTACTAGGATAATCTACTGTAACTTCAGTACTCTGGTGGATGGAGTTACCTATCCTTTAACTTCGTAAACTATAGGTAACTCTCAATCATTTAAGTTCACGACCCAATTTTGAATTCTATTAACGTCACTACGTGACTGTAAGAAAGATAATAACTAAATAAATAAAAGTAAAATATCAACATTACCAGACAGCCAGACTACACCAACACGAAATAACACTGCTTGCTGGAATATTTAATCTGTCCTATAGTATAGTGTGATGTGACCCTGAACCAGGTGGAGTACTGCGAAATCTGTGGATTGTACTTCGTCGTTACATTGGAAACTGGCTAGAAATACCTGCTAAATCTTCCTCAGATCACATCTGAGGGAGAGAGAGAGAGAGAGAGAGAGAGAGAGAGAGAGAGAGAGAGAAAGAGAGAGAGAGAGAGAGAAGAGACATACTGGACAATGATGTCCTTGTTGATACAATGAATGTCAGTCATCATATGTCTATATGTTTAAAGCTAATTTAGAGCTGAACAACAATAGTATCTGATTATAGAAATCACATTTTACAGTTTTTAAATACTTTTTGAACGTATTGTCCTCTAAATGTCAGCGGAACAACAAGGTGTCAATATTTTTACTGCGAAGGCGGTGAGCTGGCAGAAACGTTAGCACGCCGGGCGAAATGCTTAGCAGTATTTCGTCTGCCGTTACGTTCTTAGTTCAAAATTCCGCCGAGGTCGACTTCACTTTTCATCCTTTCGGGGCCGATTAAATAAGCACCAGTTACGCACTGTGGTCGATATAATCGACTTGATCCGTTTGTCTGTTCTTGTTTGTCCTCTCTGTGTTTAGCCCCTTGTGGGTAGTAAAGACATAGGTATTTCGTCCGTCTTTACGTTCTGAGTTCAAATTCCGCCGAGGCCGACTTCACCTTTCATCCTTTCGGGGTCGATTAAATAAGTACCAGTTACACACTGTGGTCGATATAATCGACTTGATCCGTTTGTCTGTCCTTGTTTGTCCTCTCTGTGTTTAGCCCCTTGTGGGTAGTAAAGAAACAGGTATTTCGCCCGTCTTAACGTTCTGAGTTCAAATTCTGCCGGGGTCGACTTTGCCTTTCATCCTTTCGGGGTCGATTAAATAAGTACCAGTTACGCACTGGGGTCGATATAATCGACTTAATCCGTTTGTCTGTCCTTGTTTGTCCTCTCTGTGTTTAGCCCCTTGTGGGTATTTCGTCCGCCGCTGCGTTCTAAGTTCAAATTCTGCTGAGGTTGACTTTGCCTTTCATCCTTTCGGGGTCGATAAATGAAGTACCAGTTACGCACTGGGGTTGATGTAATCGACTTAATACCGTTGTCTGTCTTTGTTTGTCCCCTCTATGTTTAGCCCCTTGTGGGTAATAATGAAATAAGTATTTCGTCTGCCGCTACGTTCTGAGTTCAAATTCCGTCGTGGTCGACTTTGCCTTTCATCCTTTCGGGGTCGATTAAATAAGTACCAGTTACGCACTGGGGTCGATATAATCCACTTAATTCGTTTGTCTGTCTTGTTTGTCCTCTCTGTGTTTAGCCCCTTGTGGGTAGTAAAGAAATAGATATTTCTTCCGTCTTTACGTTCTGAGTTCAAATTCGGCCGAGGTCGACTCTACCTTTCATTCTTTCGGGGTCGATAAATGAAGTACCAGTTACGCACTGGGGTTGATGTAATCGACTTAATACCGTTGTCTGTCTTTGTTTGTCCCCTCTATGTTTAGCCCCTTGTGGGTAATAATGAAATAAGTATTTCGTCTGCCGTTACGTTCTTAGTTCAAAATTCCGCCGAGGTCGACTTCACTTTTCATCCTTTCGGGGTCGATTAAATAAGTACCAGTTACGCACTGGGGTCGATATAATCCACTTAATTCGTTTGTCTGTCTTGTTTGTCCTCTCTGTGTTTAGCCCCTTGTGGGTAGTAAAGAAATAGATATTTCTTCCGTCTTTACGTTCTGAGTTCAAATTCGGCCGAGGTCGACTCTACCTTTCATTCTTTCGGGGTCGATAAATAAGAATCAATTGAACAATGGGGTCGATTTAATCGACTTCCCATCCCACAGAATTGCTAACCTTGTGCCAAAATTTGAAATTAATATTTTTATCTGCTGTGTATCTAAGGGAATTGATATGCAAACATTACTATGTACACGTGACCGGGGCATGCAGACGTCCCGTTTTTCCGGGATTCGTCCGGGTTTTCAAACAGTGGTTTCGCCGACCATATCAAAAGTATCGGAGCCCGTGATTTATCCTGTCTAATTGTTTTTAAATTTCAAAACACAAGATTTAGTGTGTGTGCTTATGTAAGTGTTTATAAATTTGTGGCTTTCTACAAACTTTTACCAAAGTATAGCTTCGATTTAAACATAGTTTATTCAAATTTGCTATGTAAATGCGTTACCTATCATAAAATATTTTACATTAAGTATGATACGTAAATGGCTATTTTAACCTAATACTGCTTTTGTTGCACAAAATGGTCGGCTACTCGCAACATCAGAGATTGTCTATTCATTGTTTTCATATATATTGGTAGTGACAAAGTTACTCTAAGTATGATAGGATGGTCAAAGATGGAATATGTTTGATCAGTGGCTTCATCAGTGTTGACCTAGAGCTAAATGCAACCATGCCAACAACTCTTTCTACTGAAATCCACACGTTTTCTTATAATTTGTTTTCAAGCATTTCGTTTCATAAACCCACTCTATAGGTCCAAGCCTTTCTTCGTTGAATTCAGCTATCAGACTTCATCGGATCACTGAAATAAATTAGACGGAAGAGAGGGTGTATATAGTGACAAACACACAACATTTTCACTCAGTTCATTACTGCATCGGCGAGGCGGTTGCTCGATCAAACTGCAACAATAGATTTGTAAGTGGCATATACTTGCATTTCATTAGAGTACTCCATCAGAGTTGACCCGAGGCTACACAACTGCAGCGACTACTACTACTACTACTACTACTACTACTACCACCACCACCACCACCACCACCACTACTACTACTACTACTACTACTGCTACTACTACTACTACTACTACTACTACTACTACTACTACTACTTCGCTTCTGAAAACCCTCATTATACCCCCTCTCTGGCCCCTCTCTATGTTTTTACTCCCTCTATACATCTTTGCTACTTTCTTTCTCAAGTTTTCCTATTGATCTTCTCCCTCTCTTTCATTACGTCTCTTTGCTCGTCCCCTACCCCCACCTCCTTTTCTAATAGTTCATTAAAAAAATTCCTTTATTTTTTCCACTTGATTCTTTGGCCCAATCCTCCGCTCACAAACACTTTTCCTCTCCTTATCTCTATCTCTTCCTTTCCAACATTTTTAAAAACCTTTTTCTCACTCTCATCCTTTTTAACTCTCCCTCCTTCCCCCTCTCTCTCTCTCTCTCTCCACTTCTTCTTTCTCTTAATCTTCTCTCTCCTCAACTTTCCTTGTTCTCTTTTTCTATTTTCTCTCCTTTTTTCTCTCCGGAATCCACTTCCTTTCCCCTGTTTCTCACTCCCTTCACTTAACTTCATTAGTCTTTTATTCTCTCTTTTTTTTCTTCCTACTTCTCGCTCTGTCTCTCCCTCCTCTTCTCTTAGATTCTCATAACATTTTGCCGCCTAGTTTCCCAATCCTTTCTTATCTAGCTTCTCTCATCTTTTATCAATTCTCTTCTCTCTATTCTATCCCTTTCTGTTATTCATCTCGTTCATGTCAACCCTCTCACATTCCTCTCCTGCCACTA
This sequence comes from Octopus sinensis, assembly GCF_006345805.1. Taxonomy (NCBI): domain Eukaryota; kingdom Metazoa; phylum Mollusca; class Cephalopoda; order Octopoda; family Octopodidae; genus Octopus; species Octopus sinensis. The sequence continues at coordinate 53,009,380 of NC_043006.1, read as the reverse complement.
ACGTTCGTTCTTCGCCATCCTCTTTTCTACGTCAGTCTACAAGGCTTCACATTTCTCAAATAGCAGATCCCATCTGTGACATTTTACACTTTGCTCCTTCCTGTTTGTTTCCTGGTTCACTTGACCAATCGACAGGGGTGGTTGATGTGGAGAATAAGGGGGGGGGTAATTTGTTGGAGTAGGATGGACATATCGTCATCATAATAATAGTATTCGTAAGAGGAGGAGCAGGAAGAAGAGGGTGGGAAGGAGAAGAGGAAGTAGAAGTAGTAATGTTTTCGAAATGACATCAAAGGGGAAAAAAAGGATTCATTTAGAGTAGCAAAACTTACAACAAAAACAACAATAATTATTATTTCTACTCTAGGCACAAGGCCTTGAAAATTTTGTGGGGAAGGGGTTAGTCGATTATATCGACCCTAGTGCGTAACTCGTACTTATTTAATCGACCCCGAAAGGATGAAAGGCAAAGTCGACCTCGGCGGAATTTGAACTCAGAACGTAACGGCAGACGAAATATCGCCAAGCATTTCGCCCGGAGTGCTAACGATTCTGCCAGCTCACCGCCTTAGTAGCAGTAGTCGCAGCAGCAGTGGTTGTGGTGGTGATAATAGTAGTTTGTTCCCGGTTTCCTTGGGGTATAGGTTCCCCAACTGAACGGGACGCCGATCCGCCGCAGGCGAGCTGCAAGATGCAGGAGGAAAGAGTGAGAGAAAGTTGTGGCGAAAGAGTCAGCAGAAGTTCGTGGAGCTTAGGTGTTTCGCTCATAAACACACACATCACCCGGTCTGAGATTCGAAAACCGCGATCTCTCGACCGCGAGTCCGCTGCTCTAACCACTAGGCCATGCGCCTCCGTGATAATAGTAGTAGTAGTTTCAAATGTTGGCACAAACCCAGCAAATCGGGGGAGGTAGTAATCAATTACCATAGCCATTGTATTTTATTTCTGCGTGCATTTTTGAATCTGTAAAAAACGCTCATGAATTATTCGTCAATCCAATACTATAAATCCGGGCCGACTAAAGCCTTGTAAGTGGATTTGGTAGACGGAAATTGTATGGAAACCAGCCGTAACATAATATATAAATGTATATATATCTATAAGTGTATGTCTTTGAATCTGTGTTTGTCCCTTACCACTGTCTGACGGCCTATGTTAGTTTGTACTCTGTTTTTTCGTTGTCAAAAAAAGTCCGTTTCCTAGTTTGTTTTTATGTTTTCGTTTCTCGTTGAGTTCTACGTTTATTTGTGGTGTCCTGTACTCACATATATATATTTATATATGCATGTATATATACATGTAGATGTAGGTACGTACATATATGTATGTATGTATGCATATATTTTATTTATTACATTATTGTATGACTGAGCGCCCTCTCGTGGTTTCGTTTCTTTTCTTTTCTCCCAGTAAGTTTTTACAAATAGAATAGTTACTCGGTTTTGAAACAATAAGTATTGGGATCGATTTGTTCAACTAAAATATCCAATAACTAAAACAAGTAAGCGATAAAATAGGGATACACACACGCGCGTGTACACACACGTGCGCATGCACACGTACGCATGCACACACAAATGCACATATATACACATAAGTGCGCGCGCGGCACCCACTCACCCCCCACACACTCACTCACACACAAGAAAAGTAATATTTTTATTGCATGGGTCTTCAGAATATGTGGTGGACGGCTGTTGTGCAAAGGTTTTAGTTTAATCCAGTTATTTGTATAATTAATTAACATTGTTATTAGCCTTATTAGCAACTCAGTCGCAATTGTGTTTCAAATATTAATGTCTACACCCAGTATTATATTGGTCACATAACTACATACAATGATCTACATTGTGTAGAGACATCAGTATTGCAGACGAGAGCCAGTCTTATTTCAGGCCATTAGTTTGTGTAAATATACACAATATATATTCTTTTGTGAATTCACATGAGTAAAAGCAACAGGTATCCAAATTCCTACTTGTTATTAACTTCCAGTATAATAATTCTCAGACTAAATTTTTCGGTTGAGTTCGCAATCTATTAAAAATGTCGTCTGGTCTCACTTACACACACACACACACACGCGTGCATTTACACACACACACACACACACACACACACACACACACACACACCACACACACACACACACACACAATCATGTGTGTGTATCATGTCAAAAACAAATATTGAGTAGTACACACACAGGGTTTTACTTAAGAACTTTAATATAAAGCCACTGAAGCAACGTTATGGCGTCCCGAATATGTCTCTCGTGATCTATACGCGACACACACACACACACACACACACACACACACACACACACACACACACACACACACACACACACACACACACACATACGCACGCACACATACAAGCAAAATATACATATATACCATTTCGACAATCCATGCCTTATATGCATATAGTATGCAAGCTATGTGCGAATATGCCTGGACAATGCATGCATAAAGATAAATTGAAATACGAAATTTAAGCAGTGCTAGTGTAATAAACCTTAGAGGATCAGAGGTGAGTTTTCTCGCCGGTCCATGACTATCAGGTGTTTTAACAGCCGGCGATTTGAGAGAGTACTCTCTACTACGCCAGTGCGCGGCCTACCGGCAAATAAAGTAACCATGTCAGTTAAGTATATGTGGTTCGTAATCTCTATTACTCTTACGCTGCTTCCATTTCATATTTGAATTGATTCTTACCTATGCATTGTCCGGGCATATGTGTGTGTATATATATATATTTACATACACACACACACACACACACAACACACCACACACACAACACACACATATATATATATATATATATATATATATATATATATATATATATCTTATATAAAATCCGTTCTGCCTGTCTGTCTGTCTGTGCGTCTTCTAGAATCTCGGGCATCCTCCATCCGATTGCACTCAAACTTGATATGTAGATACCGACGGTATCAGGACGTGTATAAGTCTTGAAAAAATTACAAAAATCGATTCCAGGTGAGAATGCGATCGATAAAGCCGTTTTTGTCCTGCTTTTATTCCGTCAACCTGTACATAACTGCACCTTCCAATTTTGTTGTTTTTGTACTGTTTAAAGGCACGTTTCTTTCCTGTCAAGCTTAGTGTTTAAAACATGTTTGTGTTCTCCCAGTCAACAGCCTTATCATTACTGGTACTTTAAACTCTTCGGTTGCATATTTGTGTGAATAAAATCGTTTTTCTTTGGAATAGAAAAAAAGTTATGTGGTTCGTAAGCAAGCTACTTACCACACATTTCTCATGACTATGTTTAATTTTAAGGGGTTGTCGTGATTGGTAGGAAGGACAGAAGACGTTATCATTAAGCTAGAGATCGGACTCGAAAACTTGAAAGATTGAATTCCACTGAAGACATCCAAAGACAACATGGTGATGTTAAGCCGAGCGACGGATTAAGCCTATAACACTAGAACTCATAATACCAGGGTTTTCCGAATATCCGCCCATCCATTAGATCGCACTTAGGACGAGTAAAGTAACACCCTTTGATTGATTACCGCTATCTGATAGTTCGTCGGCTGATCCAATTATATTTGTTGTCATTGCTACGTGATCTGATTTACCTTGAATATCTCAATTTGTAACACAAGTTCTTATTGAACGCCGATATCCAGGGAATAACCACTGTCTTACTGTTAATGTTCCTTACGCGTGTCATTAGTAATTATCTCATTGCAAGCTTCACTACATTATTGTATAGTAAGTTTTGGCGGAGTAAATACGTCTGTAGATAAATTCAAAGGATTTTTATTCCCAATAATGGAGTCGAAAGAAAATATATAAAAACGTGTTCAACGATGATATACCATTAGTAAAAAATTGAGTGCTGTTAAACGAGTGAAAGAACATTCTGGCAATTTATTTGCTGCGTCAAGAGACTTAGGTATTGGTAGAAAACGATTGAGAAAAGAAACACAAAAGAAACTGAGTCAATCAATATGTTAGACAAGATGAAGAGCGGATCAATTGTGGAGGTAGAGGACCAGCACATAGAGATCTAGAGATTGAACTCTTACAGTGGATTGTTGTTCAGCGTGCAAACAATTTAATTGTTAATTATCGCCGTTTACGGGAATATGCTTTTGAATAGGTAAAAAGGTTGGGAATTGACATAAACGGCTTTAGATGTTCTGATAAATGGATTTTCAATTTCATGAAACGGAATAAACTGACTGTGAGAAATATTACAGATGTTGGTCAAGCAGACAATAAAACACTTGGGGAAAAGGCACAAATCGCCAGTGACTATCTAGATAGCATTCCAGTATTAACAGCAGATAAGGATGCTGGCCAGATTTATAATATAGATGAAACACCTGTATACATTGACATGTTGAGTTCAACAACCATAGACTTTGTTGGCAATAAAAATGTAGATACTAGCCACTGTGGTGCTGTGTTGTGTGTTATAGCTGCAGGAAAGGCGTTGAAAATAATGATTATCCTTAAAGGATTGAAAAACGTGTCTAAAAGCAAGGTCCCAAAAAATATTTACTTAACAGTCTCCAACAGGAGATTATTTGTTAATACGAGGCTTCTATTCATGTTTTCAACAGTTTAATTTTCAATATTTCCTAATAGCTTCATTGTTAACTTGAGAATATTTTTTAATATGCTACTTCTTTTAAGGCTGTTTCAGTTTCTTTATGTCCATATATCTGATGACTGAAACGATAGAAGTTCAATGGAATTGTATAAATAAATATGGTTTTTGAGAATATCTTTGTTTTTCCTAGGTGAAATATTTTACTTCCATATTATCACCCGTGTGCGCTTATTATAACAAAAGACATGTCACCCGATTATCTATCATTTTCACTTAGTCACTACCCAGGACCACTAGTGTATTTCATGGCATAAATGACACGCAGAATATATTAGGCGAACTCCTGTTTCAGCAGCGCATAATCATGAAATTTTTCTTTATTGTATTAAAGCTTGTGAAAGGCCCAACTTCTCATATATGACCCAGAATGATATTTTGAGACATCTTTTTCTTTGGAAAGAAAGTGCATCTTATATGTCATCATATACAGCATTTTATTTAACCTCGGTGGAATTTGAACTCATAAAAATGATAGCCGGTACAAATGCAAGTCATTTTGTCCTACGCTCTGACGACTCTGCTAATTCGCCATTTAGGCTGCGATGGCGGCAGCGACGACGACGACGAATGATAGTCGAAAAGGATGGAAAACTTGGTGGGCGATTACTGTTATTGTTGTTATTTAATTCTAGTCCAACTTTCACCGAGAAAACCAAGCCATGATAATCACGTCTTGGCTTTAGGGATATTGTATTTAAGATCGCTTCATCCAATGGATGAAGTCAGTAGAATGTAATTCTCTGCTATTTTGTAGCAGATCGAGTCACCCCACACAGGCCTCGTGTTTGCTCGAGAAGCTTAACTGTTGTTATTTAGCCATTCAACCATGATTGAGAAGATTTATGATCAAAGACGATCCAGCCGTGACCATGCTATCTGCTTTTATATTTAGGACTGTATTATACAATGTGTCCTTCCTTTTTCTAGATGATAGAGTGCAATTTGAGAAAATTTTGATTGCTATCTCGGGTTATATTATAGGGGATCCCTCTTGTGGCCTACGAATTAATTGTCGCTATTTAATCTAAGTCTTCCTACCACGACACAGTATTTTCCCCTATGTACAGATATATATATATACACATTATCCAGTGCGTTTATTCTTATCTAAAGAGTGGAAGAAGATTAAACTGCTATTTCTAACTGATCTAGCGACTACACAAAAGTCGTTTTTGTTAGCTCGTAAGCTTAATGTTTCAATGTTAATAGTATGTATGTATACAAACTAACAATACTAGTATGACAAGTATAGTTGATTTAGTACAAAAAAACTTGTCTATTTAGTGCAAACTCTTTAGTACACACATACATACATACATACATACATACATACATACATACGTACATACATACGTACATACATACATACATACATACATACATACATACATACATACATACATACATACATACATACATGTATACACATATACACACACATATATATCTGCGCGTATATATATATATATATATATATATATATGCGTGTGCGTGTATATATATGTATGCATGTATGCATCTGCATGGACAATTCACTACATACTGACCTTTGACCTCAATACTCCACCGTCACTATTTACACGACGATGACGACCATCACCCCCATCTTCACCATCACTACCATAACCACGCTAGTCCTGCCCCATCACTAAGTATCGGTCAAAAATCTCCTCTACGCTTACAGGTGTTTTATGTTATCACTTCATTATTCGTCGTCGGTAACGCTGGTTTCTTTTCATATTTAAGTTAGGCGTACGTGCGTGCTCGTGCGTGTTCGTGTGCGCATCTCTTTCTCTCCTACTGCATTTGTTTCTCTTTTTCTTTCTCTTTATGTTTCTACTAGCATACCCTTGCCGTCAAAAATGCCGACAGTTTTATTAATGATAGAAAATGGCGCAGCAAATGGAAGAAACCATTGTTAAATGTCAGCAATCTAGTAAATATAAGTACATACACATAATTGAAGCACTTGAAGAATCGGATACGGTTGTACTGTCTCGGTTGAAAATATCAAAAATATCATTCATTCAATGTGTGTGTGTGTGTATGTGTGTGTGTGTGTTTGTGCGTATGAGTGTGTGTGTGTTTGTACTTATGAGTGTGTGTGTATTATATATATATATATATATATATATATTATATATATATAAGCACACACACACACACACATAACACTTAATTTATAAGCTAAGATGATTATGGAAAAATATAGGTTAGGGGCAAAAACAGAACCATGCGAGTCTAGAAACTCTTGAATTGATCTCAAAGGCCACAAACCGAACGTTAGCTCTAACCTTTCTGTAAGACTTATATGCCAATCGAAATCTGATTTTGGTAGGATAAGCAAAGAACATTATTGATCAATATATACCTACACTTAGGAAAGTTAAAATATTAAATCTTTGGTCAAGTTCATATGAAGTAATTGACTGGCATAACAGTCACCACAAAGAAACAAACGAAATTCATACAACTAGATTTATGCAATTACTACGCCTTTATTAACCCAATCCTTCTTAGTAAAGCACTTATATTCGCAATAAAAAATTCTGAGCTAACTAGGGAAGGTGTTGATGTAATAGCTGTTAGAAATTCACTTATTAGATTCGAGGGAAAATACTGCGTTAGAAAGGATAGGTCCGATATGTTTGACATAATAATGAGATCGACTCACGCCGCGCAGGTAACTCACATAGTAGATCAAGGGCGTTTGAGGTATCTGAGTGGGCTGATTAGGTATGATTCGGGGCTAAGCGACAACAATTATGCGTTAATCAGAACTAGAATCCGATGAGAAGGGCGATCAGGACAATTTGGGGCTACTGTGTATTATTGATGAATACTGAAGCAGCATTTTCTTATTCTCCTGACCATGGGTGTAACAAAAGGAAGAAAAGGAATGTAGCAATCTGACAGCAGTAAGACGTTGTATCCATTAGTAACAGAGAAAACTGTGATAGTGTGGCAGGGTGAAAACAGTAAAATAAAAGTTATGGCATTTATCATGACTGAATTAGTAGCGTTTGATCTCCTCGAAGCAGTTTCAATATCTTGGTCATGACTGAAATCATCATAATTAATATCAGTCCTGACTAATGCATATATGTCTAAATGTAAGTTTAAGATAACAATGTATACTATATGCGTTGGTATGTATGTATGTATGTATGTATGTATGTATGTATGTATGTATGTATACACAGGTGTTTCTCCTCATACACCGACTAAAAAAAATATGGCATAAAAACTTTATCAGTGGGTGTTGCAAGAAATACAAATTCCACAAAGGTAGGCGTAGCATATTTACTTTAATAAAACCATTCGCGAGAAATATGAACTTTATCGTGTAGGGAAGCAAGAATAAAATTTATATAAATAAAGAAACGAGGAGTGCGCAATATGCCCGCTACTTTAAAAAAAATTGCAAGTTTTGTAAAGTTGTAGGAAATTTTCAGGTAAAAGGAAAACGGCGCAAGTCATATGAGTAACGAAACATCAGTATTTCCTGCCTCCAGTGAAACTCACTCGTGAATACACTTCCTACTTTTGTACTTGCTAAAATTCAACACTTCAAAAGACCTATTTATGGTTCATTACCTCTAATTTAATCCTCTTAATGGCTCCAAAAGGGCTTGCACATAAATCGTAGGCGTGACTTTAAAACGCCGCATAACTATTCACTTGCTAGAAGAGAAATCATATCTATAAAAGGGAGGATGCGTGTGCCTGTGTGTGTACTTGATTGTAATTTATGCACATCCACAAATTAGCACGCATGTCGCTCAAATTTTAGGAGGACATTTGTCAACATCCTATCTGGGTTTTGTCAACTTATTTTTTTCCCTAGGCACCCGCGGATAGGGTAAAAATTTATTTTCAACCATATTCAACCATAGCTTATAACCTTAACAAATATCAGCCATTGCTTGTTGATGGCGTCTATCAAAAAAAAAAAAAAAACAGATAAAGAAAAGTGGAAGAAGGAGGCAGAGAGTTTCACGGTAAAGACAAAGTGAGAGAGGGAGAGAGAAAGAGTAAGTGACTACGTTCATAAAAAATAAAATATAAAATGTTTTGTTTTTTGCTTTTTGTTTTTGAAAGGCACACTATATTTTATAATCATAGTATATATACTTTCTCACACAACAATTACAATACATTTATTTTAAATCATTTATTTATTTTAAATCGTTCATCTTTCTCTCCCCCCTCTCTCTCACATACACTACTCTGGGTGCGAAAGAGTTTTGTTTTTATTTTACGCTGAGTAAAAAAGTGTTTTGTTGACAATCCATTTATTTAACAACAAAGAAACAAAGAGGTGAGTAACAATTTGTCAGTGAATTACACAATATAAATGGGTACAATTTGCGAGGCTTCCACCACACTCCACTCCGTTTCACGGACCACAAAAAGGGTTTTGAGGCCAGAGTAGTTGATTCCATGCAAAAAACACGATTTTTTTTTCTTAATGAAAATTGTGCGAGTCTACAAATTTAACAACATTTTTTCCATTCATTTCTGTTTATGAACATGTATGCGTGCACAAAACATGCAATAGATGTACGTACGAACGTGTGTGTATGTGTGTTCGTGTCTGTTGCCCATATATATTATATATAATATATATCTATATATTATATATAATATATATATATTATATATATATATATATATATAACTAATTTCAACGGATTTCGCCCAAATTTGACGTCTATATTAGTTTGGTTTGAAATAAAGAACTTGATTAGCTTAATCGTAACTTAATCCCGGGCAAGGCCGGGTTATACGGCTAGTCGTTAATATGAAGTAAGTTATTGTAAACGTCTTTGATTGACGACTTGTGCGTTTGTTTCTACCATCAATAACACTGTGGCAATAATCGTCAATAAAACTCTTCATGCCATGTTCTCTACTCCATTTCACAACAAGAAAAAAATAGAAAACAGGCGATTTCGATTTTT